>NW_027590339.1:0-300000 GCF_964213995.1 Mustelus asterias | reverse complement strand
ACCTTGGTTCCGACCGCCACCCCAGACCTTGTTTCCGACCGCCACCCCATACCTTGGTTCCAACTGCCACCCCGGACCTTGGTTCCGACCGCCACGCCGGACCTTGGTTCCGTCCGCCACCCTGGAACTTGGTTCCGACCGCCGCCCCGGACCTTGGTTCCGAACGCCTCCCCGGACCTTGGTTCCGACCTACACCCCGGACGTTGGTTCCGACCGCCCCCCGGACCTTGTTTGCGACTGCTCCCCAGACCTTTGTGCGACCACTACGCCGGACCTTGGTTGCGACCGCTCCCCGGATCTTGGTTCCAACTGTGAGCGGAGACCTTGTTTCCTACCGCCAACCTGGACCTTGGTTCCGAACGCGACCCCGGACCTTGGTTCCTACTGTCCCCCGGACCATGATTCCGAAAGCCACCCCGGACCTTTGTTCCGACTGCCACCCCGGACCTTCGTTCCGACCGACCCCCCGGACCTTGGTTCCGACCGCCACCCCGGAACTTTTTTCCGACCGCTGCCACGGACCTTAGTTGTGACCGCCACCCCGGACCTTTGGTTCCGACCTCCACCCCGGACCTTGGTTCCGACTGTCACCCCGGACCTTGGTTCCGACTGCCACCTAGGCTTCTGACCGCCACCTCAGACCTTTGTTCTGACTGTCACACCGGACCGTGGTTCCGACCGCCACCCTGGAACGTGGTTCCGAACGCCACACCTGACCTTGTTTCCGACCGCCACTCCGGACCTTGGTTCAGAACGCCACTCCGGACCTTGGTTCAGAACGCCACACCGGACCTTGGTTCCGACCGCCCCCCCGGACCTTGGTTCCGACTGCCACCCTGGACCTTGGTTATGACCGCCCCCCCGGACCTTGGATCCGACCGCCCCCCCGGACCTTGGTTCCGACTGCCACCCCGGACCTTGGTTCCGACCGCCACCCCAGAACTTCGTTGCGACCGCCACCCCGGACGTTGGTTCCGACCTCCACCCTGGACCTTGGTTCCGACCGTCACCCCGGACCTTGGTTCCGACCCCCAACCCGGACCTTGGTTCCAACTGCAACCTGGGCTTCTGACCGCCACGCCGGACCTTGGCTCCGACTGCCACCCCGGACCTTGGTTCCGGCCGCCTCCCCGGACCATCGTTCCGACTGCCACCCCGGACCTTGGTTCCGACCGCCTCCCCGGACCTTGGTTCCGACTGCCACCCTGAACCTTGGTTACGACGGCCCCCCCGGACCTTGATTCCGACCGCCCCCCCGGACCTTGGTTCCGACTGCCACACCTGACCTTGGTTCCGACCGCCACCTCAGACTTGGTTCCGACCGCCACTCCGGACCTTGGTTCAGAACGCCACCCCGGACCTTGTTTACGACCGCCCCCCCGGACCTTGGTTCCGACCGCCCCCCCGGACCTTGGTTCCGACCGCCACCCCGGAACGTGATTCCGACCGCCACCCCGGACCTTGGTTGTGACCAACACCCCGGACCTTGTTTCCGACCTCCACCCTGGACCTTGGTTCCGACCGTCACCCCGGACCTTGGTTCCGACCGCCAACCCGGACCTTGATTCCGACTGCCACGCCGGACCTTGGTTCCGACCGCCACCCCGGACCTTGGTTCCGACCGCCACCTCAGACTTGGTTCCGACCGCCACCCCGGACCTTGGTTCCAACGGCCACCCCGGACATTGGTTCCGACCACCAACCCAGACCATGTGTCTGACCGCGACCCCGGACCTTGGTTCCGACCACCCCCCGGACATTGGTTCCGACCGCAAACCCCGACCTTGGTTCCGACCGCAACCCCGGACCTTGGTTCCGACCGCCACCCCGGAACGTAGTTCCGACCGCCACCCCGGAACGTGGTTCCGACCACGACCCCGGCCCTTGTTTCCGACCGCCACCCCAGACCCTGGATCCGACCACCACCCCAGGCCTTGATTCCGCCCGCCACCCCGGCCCTTGGTTCCGACCGCCACCCCGTAACTTGGTTCCGACCCCCACCCCAGACCTTGGTTCCGACCGCCACCCCGGACCTTGGTCCCGACCGCCACCCCGGACCTTGGTTCCGACCGCCTCCCCGGAGCTTGGTTCCGACCGCCACCCCGGGACTGGGTTCCGATCGCCACGACGGACCTTGGTTCCGACTGCCACCCCGGACCTTGGTTCCGACCGCCACCTCGGACCTTGGTTCTGACTGCCACCCCGGACCTTGGTTCTGACCGCCTCCCCATACCTTACATCCGACCGCCACCCCGGACCTTGTTTCCGAAAGCCAACCCGGACCTTAGTTCCGACCGCCACCCTGGACCTTGGATCCGACCACCACCCCGGACATTGATTCCGCCCGCCACCCCGGCCCTTGGTTCCGACCGCCACCCCGTAACTTGGATCCGACCGCCACCCCAGACCTTAGTTCCGACCGCCACCCCAGACCTTGGTTCCGAACGCCACCACGGAACTTGGTTCCGACCGCCACCCTGGACTATTTTTCCAACCGCCACCCCGGACATTGGTGCCGACAGCCGCCCCCGACTTTGGTTCCGACCGCCACCGGGGACCTTGGTTCCTACGGCCACCCCGGACCTTGGTTCCGACCGCCACCCCGGACCTTGGTTCCGACCGCCACCCCGGACGTTAGTTCCGACCGCCACGCCGGACCTTGCTTCCGACCGCCACCCCGGAACTTGGTTCCGACCGCCGCCACGGACCTTGGTTCTGACCGCCACCCGGGAACTTGGTTCCGACCGCCACCCTGAACCTTGGTTACGACCGCCCCCCCGGACCTTGATTCCGACCGCCCCCCCGGACCTTGGTTCCGACTGCCACACCTGACCTTGGTTCCGACCGCCACCTCAGACTTGGTTCCGACCGCCACTCCGGACCTTGGTTCAGAACGCCACCCCGGACCTTGTTTACGACCGCCCCCCCGGACCTTGGTTCCGACCGCCCCCCCGGACCTTGGTTCCGACCGCCACCCCGGAACGTGATTCCGACCGCCACCCCGGACCTTGGTTGTGACCAACACCCCGGACCTTGTTTCCGACCTCCACCCTGGACCTTGGTTCCGACCGTCACCCCGGACCTTGGTTCCGACCGCCAACCCGGACCTTGATTCCGACTGCCACGCCGGACCTTGGTTCCGACCGCCACCCCGGACCTTGGTTCCGACCGCCACCTCAGACTTGGTTCCGACCGCCACCCCGGACCTTGGTTCCAACGGCCACCCCGGACATTGGTTCCGACCACCAACCCAGACCATGTGTCTGACCGCGACCCCGGACCTTG
Source organism: Mustelus asterias (assembly GCF_964213995.1). Lineage (NCBI taxonomy): Eukaryota > Metazoa > Chordata > Chondrichthyes > Carcharhiniformes > Triakidae > Mustelus > Mustelus asterias. The sequence continues at coordinate 296,715 of NW_027590339.1, read as the reverse complement.
GTTCCGACCACCCCCCGGACATTGGTTCCGACCGCAAACCCCGACCTTGGTTCCGACCGCAACCCCGGACCTTGGTTCCGACCGCCACCCCGGAACGTAGTTCCGACCGCCACCCCGGAACGTGGTTCCGACCACGACCCCGGCCCTTGTTTCCGACCGCCACCCCAGACCCTGGATCCGACCACCACCCCAGGCCTTGATTCCGCCCGCCACCCCGGCCCTTGGTTCCGACCGCCACCCCGTAACTTGGTTCCGACCCCCACCCCAGACCTTGGTTCCGACCGCCACCCCGGACCTTGGTCCCGACCGCCACCCCGGACCTTGGTTCCGACCGCCTCCCTGGAGCTTGGTTCCGACCGCCACCCCGGGACTGGGTTCCGATCGCCACGACGGACCTTGGTTCCGACTGCCACCCCGGACCTTGGTTCCGACCGCCACCTCGGACCTTGGTTCTGACTGCCACCCCGGACCTTGGTTCTGACCGCCTCCCCATACCTTACATCCGACCGCCACCCCGGACCTTGTTTCCGAAAGCCAACCCGGACCTTAGTTCCGACCGCCACCCTGGACCTTGGATCCGACCACCACCCCGGACATTGATTCCGCCCGCCACCCCGGCCCTTGGTTCCGACCGCCACCCCGTAACTTGGATCCGACCGCCACCCCAGACCTTAGTTCCGACCGCCACCCCAGACCTTGCTTCCGAACGCCACCACGGAACTTGGTTCCGACCGCCACCCTGGACTATTTTTCCAACCGCCACCCCGGACATTGGTGCCGACAGCCGCCCCCGACTTTGGTTCCGACCGCCACCGGGGACCTTGGTTCCTACGGCCACCCCGGACCTTGGTTCCGACCGCCACCCCGGACCTTGGTTCCGACCGCCACCCCGGACGTTAGTTCCGACCGCCACGCCGGACCTTGCTTCCGACCGCCACCCCGGAACTTGGTTCCGACCGCCGCCACGGACCTTGGTTCTGACCGCCACCCGGGAACTTGGTTCCGACCGCCACCCCGGAACGTGGTTCCGACCACGACCCCGGCCCTTGTTTCCGACCGCCACCCCGGACCCTGGATCCGACCACCACCCCAGGCCTTGATTCCGCCCGCCACCCCGGCCCTTGGTTCCGACCGCCACCCCGGACCTTGGTTCCGACCGCCGCCCCCGACCATGGTTCCGACAGCCACCCCGGACCTTAGTTCAACCGCCACCCCGGACCTTGGTTCCGACCGCCACCCCGGACCCTGGTTCCGACCGCCACCCCGGACGTTGGTTCCGACCGCCACGCCGGAGCTTGGTTCCGACCACCACCCCGGAACTTGGTTCCGACAGCCACCTCAGACCTTGGTTCCGACCGCCACCTCGGATCCTTGTTTCCGACCGCCACCCCGGACATTGGTTCCGACCGCCACCCCGGACCTTGGTTCCGACCGCCACCTCGGACATTGGTTCCGACCGCCACTCCGGACATTGGTTCCGATGGCCACTCCAGACCTTGGTTCCGACTGCCACCGTGGACCTTGCTTCCGACCGCCCACCCGGACCTTGGTTCCGACCGCCTCCCCGGATGTTGGTTCCGACCGCCACACCGGACCTGGGTTCCGATCGCCACGCCGGACCTTGGTTCCGACTGGACCTTGGTTCCGACCGCCACCCCAGACCTTGGTTCCGACCGCCACCCCAGACATTGGTTCCGAACGCCACCACGGAACTTGGTTCCGACCGCCACCCCGGACTATGGTTCCGACCGCCACCTAGGACCTTGGTTCCGACCGCCGCCCCCGACCTTGGTTCCGACCGCCACCCCGGACCTTGGTTCCAACGACCACCCTGGACCTTGGTTCCAACCGCCACCCCGGACCATGTGACTGACCGCGACCCCGGACCTTGGTTCCGACCACCCCCCGGACCTTGGTTCCGACCAACCCCCGGACCTTGGTTCCGACCGCAACCCCGGACCTTGGTTCCGATCGCCACCCGGACCTTGGTTGCGACCGCCAACCCAGAACTTAGTTCCGACCGCCACCCCGGAACGTGGTTCCGACCACGACCCCGGCCCTTGGTTCCGGCCGCCACCCCGTAACTTGGTTCTGACCGCCACCCCAGACCTTGGTTCCGAACGCCACCATGGAACGTGGTTACGACCGCCACCCCGGACTAAGGTTCCGACCGCCACCTAGTACCTTGGTTCCGACCGCCGCCCCCGACCTTGGTTCCGCCCGCCACCCCGGCCCTTGGCTCCGACCGCCACCCCGTAACTTGGTTCTGACTGCCACCCCGGCCCTTGGTTCCGACCGCCACCCCGGACCTTGGTCCCGACCGCCACCACGGCACTTGGATCCGACCGCCACCCCGGACTATGGTTCCGACCGCCACCCCGGACCTTGGTTCCGACCGCCGCCCCGGACCTTGGTTCCGACAGCCACCCCGGACCTTGGTTCCGACCGCCACGCCCGAGCTTGGTTCCGACCACCACCCCGGAGCTTGGTCCCAACAGTCACCTCAGACCTTGGTTCCGACCGCCACCCCGGAACCTTGTTTCCGAACGCCACCCCGGACATTGGTTCCGACCGCCACCTCGGACCTTGGTTCCGACCGCCACCTCGGACATTGGTTCCGACCGCCACCCCGGATATTGGTTCCGCTGGCCACTCCAGACCTTGGTTCGGACAGCCACCGTGGACCTTGCTTCCGACCGCCTTCCCGGACGTTGGTTCCGACCGCCACCCCGGACCTTGGTTCCGACCGCCACCCCGGACCTTGTTTCCGACCGCCACCCCGTACCTTGGTTCCAACTGCCACCCCGGACCTTGGTTCCGACCGCCACGCCGGACCTTGGTTCCGTCCGCCACCCAGGAACTTGGTTCCGACCGCCGCCCCGGACCTTGGTTCCGAACGCCACCCCGGACCTTGGTTCCGACCTACACCCCGGACGTTGGTTCCGACCGCCCCCCCGGACCTTGTTTGCGACTGCTCCCCAGACCTTGGTTCCGACCACTTCGCCGGACCTTGGTTGCGACCGCTCCCCGGATCTTGGTTCCAACCGTTAGCGGAGACCTTGTTTCCTACCGCCAACCTGGACCTTGGTTCCGAACGCGACCCCGGACCTTGGTTCCGACTGCCCCCCGGACCTTGATTCCGAAAGCCACCCCGGACCTTTGTTCCGACTGCCACCCCGGACCTTCGTTCCGACCGACCCCCCGGACCTTGGTTCCGACCGCCACCCCGGAACTTTTTTCCGACCGCTGCCACGGACCTTGGTTGCGACCGCCACCCCGGACCTTGGTTCCGACCTCCACCCCGGACCTTGGTTCCGACTGTCACCCCGGACCTTGGTTCCTACCGCCACCCCGGAACTTGGTTCCGACCGCTGCCACGGACCCTGGTTGCGACCGCCACCCCGGACCTTGGTTCTGACCTCCACCCCGGACCTTGGTTCCGACTGTCACCCCGGACCTTGGTTCCGACTGCCACCTTGGCTTCTGACCGCCACCTCGGACCTTGGTTCTGACTGTCACACCGGACCGTGGTTCCGACCGCCACCCTGGAATGTGGTTCCGAACGCCACACCTGACCTTGTTTCCGACCGCCACTCCGGACCTTCGTTCAGAACGCCACACCGGACCTTGGTTCCGACCGCCCCCCCGGACCTTGGTTCCGACCTCCACCCCGGACCTTGGTTCCGACTGTCACCCCGGACCTTGGTTCCGACTGCCACCTGGGCTTCTGACCGCCACCTCAGACCTTTGTTCTGACTGTCACACCGGACCGTGGTTCCGACCGCCACCCTGGAACGTGGTTCCAAACGCTACACCTGACCTTGTTTCCGACCGCCACTCCGGACCTTGGTTCAGAACGCCACTCCGGACCTTGGTTCAGAACGCCACACCGGACCTTGGTTCCGACCGCCCCCCCGGACCTTGGTTCCGACTGCCACCCCGGACCTTGGTTACGACCGCCCCCCCGGACCTTGGATCCGACCGCCCCCCCGGACCTTGGTTCCGACTGCCACCCCGGACCTTGGTTCCGACCGCCACCCCAGAACTTCGTTGCGACCGCCACCCCGGACGTTGGTTCCGACCTCCACCCTGGACCTTGGTTCCGCCCGTCACCCCGGACCTTGGTTCCGACCCCCAACCCGGACCTTGGTTCCAACTGCAACCTGGGCTTCTGACCGCCACGCCGGACCTTGGCTCCGACTGCCACCCCGGACCTTGGTTCCGGCCGCCTCCCCGGACCATGGTTCCGACTGCCACCCCGGACCTTGGTTCCGACCTCCTCCCCGGACCTTGGTTCCGACTGCCACCCTGAACCTTGGTTACGACCGCCCCCCCGGACCTTGATTCCGACCGCCCCCCCGGACCTTGGTTCCGACTGCCACACCTGACCTTGGTTCCGACCGCCACCTCAGACTTGGTTCCGACCGCCACTCCGGACCTTGGTTCAGAACGCCACCCTGGACCTTGTTTACGACCGCCCCCCCGGACCTTGGTTCCGACCGCCCCCCCGGACCTTGGTTCCGACCGCCACCCCGGAACGTGATTCCGACCGCCACCCCGGACCTTGGTTGTGACCAACACCCCGGACCTTGTTTCCGACCTCCACCCCGGACCTTGGTTCCGACCGTCACCCCGGACCTTGGTTCCGACCGCCAACCCGGACCTTGATTCCGACTGCCACGCCGGACCTTGGTTCCGACCGCCACCCCGGACCTTGGTTCCGACCGCCACCTCAGACTTGGTTCCGACCGCCACCCCGGACCTTGGTTCCAACGGCCACCCCGGACATTGGTTCCGACCACCAACCCAGACCATGTGTCTGACCGCGACCCCGGACCTTGGTTCCGACCACCCCCCGGACATTGGTTCCGACCGCAAACCCCGACCTTGGTTCCGACCGCAACCCCGGACCTTGGTTCCGACCGCCACCCCGGAACGTAGTTCCGACCGCCACCCCGGAACGTGGTTCCGACCACGACCCCGGCCCTTGTTTCCGACCGCCACCCCAGACCCTGGATCCGACCACCACCCCAGGCCTTGATTCCGCCCGCCACCCCGGCCCTTGGTTCCGACCGCCACCCGGTAACTTGGTTCCGACCCCCACCCCAGACCTTGGTTCCGACCGCCACCCCGGACCTTGGTCCCGACCGCCACCCCGGACCTTGGTTCCGACCGCCTCCCCGGAGCTTGGTTCCGACCGCCACCCCGGGACTGGGTTCCGATCGCCACGACGGACCTTGGTTCCGACTGCCACCCCGGACCTTGGTTCCGACCGCCACCTCGGACCTTGGTTCTGACTGCCACCCCGGACCTTGGTTCTGACCGCCTCCCCATACCTTACATCCGACCGCCACCCCGGACCTTGTTTCCGAAAGCCAACCCGGACCTTCGTTCCGACCGCCACCCTGGACCTTGGATCCGACCACCACCCCGGACATTGATTCTGCCCGCCACCCCGGCCCTTGGTTCCGACCGCCACCCCGTAACTTGGATCCGACCGCCACCCCAGACCTTAGTTCCGACCGCCACCCCAGACCTTGGTTCCGAACGCCACCACGGAACTTGGTTCCGACCGCCACCCTGGACTATTTTTCCAACCGCCACCCCGGACATTGGTGCCGACAGCCGCCCCCGACTTTGGTTCCGACCGCCACCGGGGACCTTGGTTCCTACGGCCACCCCGGACCATGGTTCCGACCGCCACCCCGGACCTTGGTTCCGACCGCCACCCCGGACGTTAGTTCCGACCGCCACGCCGGACCTTGCTTCCGACCGCCACCCCGGAACTTGGTTCCGACCGCCGGCACGGACCTTGGTTCTGACCGCCACCCGGGAACTTGGTTCCGACCGCCACCCCAGAACGTGGTTCCGACCACGACCCCGGCCCTTGTTTCCGACCGCCACCCCGGACCCTGGATCCGACCACCACCCCAGGCCTTGATTCCGCCCGCCACCCCGGCCCTTGGTTCCGACCGCCACCCCGGACCTTGGTTCCGACCGCCGCCCCCGACCATGGTTCCGACAGCCACCCCGGACCTTAGTTCAACCGCCACCCCGGACCTTGGTTCCGACCGCCACCCCGGACCCTGGTTCCGACCGCCACCCCGGACGTTGGTTCCGACCGCCACGCCGGAGCTTGGTTCCGACCACCACCCCGGAACCTGGTTCCGACAGCCACCTCAGACCTTGGTTCCGACCGCCACCTCGGATCCTTGTTTCCGACCGCCACCCCGGACATTGGTTCCGACCGCCACCCCGGACCTTGGTTCCGACCGCCACCTCGGACATTGGTTCCGACCGCCACTCCGGACATTGGTTCCGATGGCCACTCCAGACCTTGGTTCCGACTGCCACCGTGGACCTTGGTTCCGACCGCCCACCCGGACCTTGGTTCCGACCGCCTCCCCGGATGTTGGTTCCGACCGCCACACCGGACCTGGGTTCCGATCGCCACGCCGGACCTTGGTTCCGACTGGACCTTGGTTCCGACCGCCACCCCAGACCTTGGTTCCGACCGCCACCCCAGACCTTGGTTCCGAACGCCACCACGGAACTTGGTTCCGACCGCCACCCCGGACTATGGTTCCGACCGCCACCTAGGACCTTGGTTCCGACCGCCGCCCCCGACCTTGGTTCCGACCGCCACCCCGGACCTTGGTTCCAACGGCCACCCTGGACCTTGGTTCCAACCGCCACCCCGGACCATGTGACTGACTGCGACCCCGGACCTTGGTTCCGACCACCCCCCGGACCTTGGTTCCGACCACCCCCCGGACCTTGGTTCCGACCGCAACCCCGGACCTTGGTTCCGATCGCCACCCGGACCTTGGTTCCGACCGCCACCCCAGAACTTAGTTCCGACCGCCACCCCGGAACGTGGTTCCGACCACGACCCCGGCCCTTGGTTCCGGCCGCCACCCCGTAACTTGGTTCTGACCGCCACCCCAGACCTTGGTTCCGAACGCCACCATGGAACGTGGTTACGACCGCCACCCCGGACTAAGGTTCCGACCGCCACCTAGTACCTTGGTTCCGACCGCCGCCCCCGACCTTGGTTCCGCCCGCCACCCCGGCCCTTGGCTCCGACCGCCACCCCGTAACTTGGTTCTGACCGCCACCCCGGCCCTTGGTTCCGACCGCCACCCCGAACCTTGGTCCCGACCGCCACCACGGCACTTGGATCCGACCGCCACCCCGGACTATGGTTCCGACCGCCACCCCGGACCTTGGTTCCGACCGCCGCCCCGGACCTTGGTTCCGACAGCCACCCCGGACCTTGGTTCCGACCGCCACGCCGGAGCTTGGTTCCGACCACCACCCCGGAACTTGGTCCCAACAGCCACCTCGGACCTTGGTTCCGACCGCCACCCCGGAACCTTGTTTCCGAACGCCAACCCGGACATTGGTTCCGACCGCCACCCCGGACCTTGGTTCCGACCGCCACCTCGGACATTGGTTCCGACCGCCACCCCGGATATTGGTTCCGATGGCCACTCCAGACCTTGGTTCGGACTGCCACCGTGGACCTTGCTTCCGACCGCCTTCCCGGACCTTGGTTCCGACCGCCACCCCGGACCTTGGTTCCGACCGCCACCCCGGACCTTGTTTCCGACCGCCACCCCGTACCTTGGTTCCAACTGCCACCCCGGACCTTGGTTCCGACCGCCACGCCGGACCTTGGTTCCGTCCGCCACCCTGGAACTTGGTTCCGACCGCCGCCCCGGACCTTGGTTCCGAACGCCACCCCGGACCTTGGTTCCGACCTACACCCCGGACGTTGGTTCCGACCGCCCCCCCGGACCTTGTTTGCGACTGCTCCCCAGACCTTGGTTCCGACCACTTCGCCGGACCTTGGTTGCGACCGCTCCCCGGATCTTGGTTCCAACCGTTAGCGGAGACCTTGTTTCCTACCGCCAACCTGGGCCTTGGTTCCGAACGCGACCCCGGACCTTGGTTCCGACTGCCCCCCGGACCTTGATTCCGAAAGCCACCCCGGACCTTTGTTCCGACTGCCACCCCGGACCTTCGTTCCGACCGACCCCCCGGACCTTGGTTCCGACCGCCACCCTGGAACTTTTTTCCGACCGCTGCCACGGACCTTGGTTGCGACCGCCACCCCGGACCTTGGTTCCGACCTCCACCCCGGACCTTGGTTCCGACTGTCACCCCGGACCTTGGTTCCTACCGCCACCCCGGAACTTGGTTCCGACCGCTGCCACGGACCTTGGTTGCGACCGTCACCCCGGACCGTGGTTCTGACCTCCACCCCGGACCTTGGTTCCGACTGTCACCCCGGACCTTGGTTCCGACTGCCACCTTGGCTTCTAACCGCCACCTCGGACCTTGGTTCTGACTGTCACACCGGACCGTGGTTCCGACCGCCACCCTGGAATGTGGTTCCGAACGCCACACCTGACCTTGTTTCCGACCGCCACTCCGGACCTTCGTTCAGAACGCCACACCGGACCTTGGTTCCGACCGCCCCCCCGGACCTTGGTTCCGACTGCCACCCCGGACCTTGGTTCCGACCGCCCCCCCGGACCTTGGTTCCGACTGCCACCCCGGACCTTGGTTACGAACGCCCCCCCGGACCTTGGATCCGACCGCCCCCCCGGACCTTGGCTCCGACTGCCACCCCGGACCTTGGTTCCGACTGCCACCCCGGACCTTGGTTACGACCGCCCCCCCGGACCTTGGATCCGACCGCCCCCCCGGACCTTGGTTCCGACTGCCACCCCGGACCTTGGTTCCGACCGCCACCCCAGAACTTCGTTGCGACCGCCACCCCGGACGTTGGTTCCGACCTCCACCCTGGACCTTGGTTCCGACCGTCACCCCGGACCTTGGTTCCGACCCCCAACCCGGACCTTGGTTCCAACTGCAACCTGGGCTTCTGACCGCCACGCCGGACCTTGGCTCCGACTGCCACCCCGGACCTTGGTTCCGGCCGCCTCCCCGGACCATGGTTCCGTCTGCCACCCCGGACCTTGGTTCCGACCGCCTCCCCGGACCTTGGTTCCGACTGCCACCCTGAACCTTGGTTACGACCGCCCCCCCGGACCTTGATTCCGACCGCCCCCCCGGACCTTGGTTCCGACTGCCACACCTGACCTTGGTTCCGACCGCCACCTCAGACTTGGTTCCGACCGCCACTCCGGACCTTGGTTCAGAACGCCCCCCCGGACCTTGTTTACGACCGCCCCCCCGGACCTTGGTTCCGACCGCCCCCCCGGACCTTGGTTCCGACCGCCACCCCGGAACGTGATTCCGACCGCCACCCCGGACCTTGGTTGTGACCAACACCCCGGACCTTGTTTCCGACCTCCACCCCGGACCTTGGTTCCGACCGTCACCCCGGACCTTGGTTCCGACCGCCAACCCGGACCTTGATTCCGACTGCCACGCCGGACCTTGGTTCCGACCGCCACCCCGGACCTTGGTTCCGACCGCCACCTCAGACTTGGTTCCGACCGCCACCCCGGACCTTGGTTCCAACGGCCACCCCGGACATTGGTTCCGACCACCAACCCAGACCATGTGTCTGACCGCGACCCCGGACCTTGGTTCCGACCACCCCCCGGACATTGGTTCCGACCGCAAACCCCGACCTTGGTTCCGACCGCAACCCCGGACCTTGGTTCCGACCGCCACCCCGGAACGTAGTTCCGACCGCCACCCCGGAACGTGGTTCCGACCACGACCCCGGCCCTTGTTTCCGACCGCCACCCCAGACCCTGGATCCGACCACCACCCCAGGCCTTGATTCCGCCCGCCACCCCGGCCCTTGGTTCCGACCGCCACCCCGTAACTTGGTTCCGACCCCCACCCCAGACCTTGGTTCCGACCGCCACCCCGGACCTTGGTCCCGACCGCCACCCCGGACCTTGGTTCCGACCGCCTCCCCGGAGCTTGGTTCCGACCGCCACCCCGGGACTGGGTTCCGATCGCCACGACGGACCTTGGTTCCGACTGCCACCCCGGACCTTGGTTCCGACCGCCACCTCGGACCTTGGTTCTGACTGCCACCCCGGACCTTGGTTCTGACCGCCTCCCCATACCTTACATCCGACCGCCACCCCGGACCTTGTTTCCGAAAGCCAACCCGGACCTTAGTTCCGACCGCCACCCTGGACCTTGGATCCGACCACCACCCCGGACATTGATTCTGCCCGCCACCCCGGCCCTTGGTTCCGACCGCCACCCCGTAACTTGGATCCGACCGCCACCCCAGACCTTAGTTCCGACCGCCACCCCAGACCTTGGTTCCGAACGCCACCACGGAACTTGGTTCCGACCGCCACCCTGGACTATTTTTCCAACCGCCACCCCGGACATTGGTGCCGACAGCCGCCCCCGACTTTGGTTCCGACCGCCACCGGGGACCTTGGTTCCTACGGCCACCCCGGACCTTGGTTCCGACCGCCACCCCGGACCTTGGTTCCGACCGCCACCCCGGACGTTAGTTCCGACCGCCACGCCGGACCTTGCTTCCGACCGCCACCCCGGAACTTGGTTCCGACCGCCGCCACGGACCTTGGTTCTGACCGCCACCCGGGAACTTGGTTCCGACCGCCACCCCAGAACGTGGTTCCAACCACGACCCCGGCCCTTGTTTCCGACCGCCACCCCGGACCCTGGATCCGACCACCACCCCAGGCCTTGATTCCGCCCGCCACCCCGGCCCTTGGTTCCGACCGCCACCCCGGACCTTGGTTCCGACCGCCGCCCCCGACCATGGTTCCGACAGCCACCCCGGACCTTAGTTCAACCGCCACCCCGGACCTTGGTTCCGACCGCCACCCCGGACCCTGGTTCCGACCGCCACCCCGGACGTTGGTTCCGACCGCCACGCCGGAGCTTGGTTCCGACCACCACCCCGGAACTTGGTTCCGACAGCCACCTCAGACCTTGGTTCCGAACGCCACCTCGGATCCTTGTTTCCGACCACCACCCCGGACATTGGTTCCGACCGCCACCCCGGACCTTGGTTCCGACCGCCACCTCGGACATTGGTTCCGACCGCCACTCCGGACATTGGTTCCGATGGCCACTCCAGACCTTGGTTCCGACTGCCACCGTGGACCTTGGTTCCGACCGCCCACCCGGACCTTGGTTCCGACCGCCTCCCCGGATGTTGGTTCCGACCGCCACACCGGACCTGGGTTCCGATCGCCACGCCGGACCTTGGTTCCGACTGGACCTTGGTTCCGACCGCCACCCCAGACCTTGGTTCCGACCGCCACCCCAGACCTTGGTTCCGAACGCCACCACGGAACTTGGTTCCGACCGCCACCCCGGACTATGGTTCCGACCACCACCTAGGACCTTGGTTCCGACCGCCGCCCCCGACCTTGGTTCCGACCGCCACCCCGGACCTTGGTTCCAACGGCCACCCTGGACCTTTGTTCCAACCGCCACCCCGGACCATGTGACTGACCGCGACCCCGGACCTTGGTTCCGACCACCCCCCGGACCTTGGTTCCGACCACCCCCCGGACCTTGGTTCCGACCGCAACCCCGGACCTTGGTTCCGATCGCCACCCGGACCTTGGTTCCGACCGCCACCCCAGAACTTAGTTCCGACCGCCACCCCGGAACGTGGTTCCGACCACGACCCCGGCCCTTGGTTCCGGCCGCCACCCCGTAACTTGGTTCTGACCGCCACCCCAGACCTTGGTTCCGAACGCCACCATGGAACGTGGTTACGACCGCCACCCCGGACTAAGGTTCCGACCGCCACCTAGTACCTTGGTTCCGACCGCCGCCCCCGACCTTGGTTCCGCCCGCCACCCCGGCCCTTGGCTCCGACCGCCACCCCGTAACTTGGTTCTGACCGCCACCCCGGCCCTTGGTTCCGACCGCCACCCCGGACCTTGGTCCCGACCGCCACCACGGCACTTGGATCCGACCGCCACCCCGGACTATGGTTCCGACCGCCACCCCGGACCTTGGTTCCGACCGCCGCCCCGGACCTTGGTTCCGACAGCCACCCCGGACCTTGGTTCCGACCGCCACGCCGGAGCTTGGTTCCGACCACCACCCCGGAACTTGGTCCCAACAGCCACCTCAGACCTTGGTTCCGACCGCCACCCCGGAACCTTGTTTCCGAACGCCACCCCGGACATTGGTTCCGACCGCCACCCCGGACCTTGGTTCCGACCGCCACCTCTGACATTGGTTCCGACCGCCACCCCGGATATTGGTTCCGATGGCCACTCCAGACCTTGGTTCGGACTGCCACCGTGGACCTTGCTTCCGACCGCCTTCCCGGACCTTGGTTCCGACCGCCACCCCGGACCTTGGTTCCGACCGCCACCCCGGACCTTGTTTCCGACCGCCACCCCGTACCTTGGTTCCAACTGCCACCCCGGACCTTGGTTCCGACCGCCACGCCGGACCTTGGTTCCGTCCGCCACCCTGGAACTTGGTTCCGACCGCCGCCCCGGACCTTGGTTCCGAACGCCACCCCGGACCTTGGTTCCGACCTACACCCCGGACGTTGGTTCCGACCGCCCCCCCGGACCTTGTTTGCGACTGCTCCCCAGACCTTGGCTCCGACCACTTCGCCGGACCTTGGTTGCGACCGCTCCCCGGATCTTGGTTCCAACCGTTAGCGGAGACCTTGTTTCCTACCGCCAACCTGGACCTTGGTTCCGAACGCGACCCCGGACCTTGGTTCCGACTGCCCCCCGGACCTTGATTCCGAAAGCCACCCCGGACCTTTGTTCCGACTGCCACCCCGGACCTTCGTTCCGACCGACCCCCCGGACCTTGGTTCCGACCGCCACCCCGGAACTTTTTTCCGACCGCTGCCACGGACCTTGGTTGCGACCGCCACCCCGGACCTTGGTTCTGACCTCCACCCCGGACCTTGGTTCCGACTGTCACCCCGGACCTTGGTTCCTACCGCCACCCCGGAACTTGGTTCCGACCGCTGCCACGGACCTTGGTTGCGACCGCCACCCCGGACCTTGGTTCTGACCTCCACCCCGGACCTTGGTTCCGACTGTCACCCCGGACCTTGGTTCCGACTGCCAACTTGGCTTCTGACCGCCACCTCGGACCTTGGTTCTGACTGTCACACCGGACCGTGGTTCCGACCGCCACCCTGGAATGTGGTTCCGAACGCCACACCTGACCTTGTTTCCGACCGCCACTCCGGACCTTCGTTCAGAACGCCACACCGGACCTTGGTTCCGACCGCCCCCCCGGACCTTGGTTCCGACTGCCACCCCGGACCTTGGTTCCGACCGCCCCCCCGGACCTTGGTTCCGACTGCCACCCCGGACCTTGGTTACGAACGCCCCCCCGGACCTTGGATCCGACCGCCCCCCCGGACCTTGGCTCCGACTGCCACCCCGGACCTTGGTTCCGACCGCCACCCCGGAACTTGGTTGCGACCGCCACCCCGGACCTTGGTTCCGACCTACACCCTGGACCTTGGTTCCGACCGTCACCCCGGACCTTGGTTCCGACCCCCAACCCGCACCTTGGTTCCAACTGCCACCTTGGCTTCTGACCGCCACGCCGGACCTCGGCTCCGACTTCCAGCCCGGACCTTGGTTCCGGCCGCCTCCCCGGACCATGGTTCCGACTGCCACCCCGGACCTTGGTTCCGACCGCCTCCCCGGACCTTGGTTCCGACTGCCACCCTGAACATTAGTTACGACCGCCCCCCCGGACCTTGGTTCCGACCGCCCCCCCGGACCTTGGTTCCGACTGCCACTCCGGACCTTGGTTCAGAACGCCACCCCGGACCTTGTTGACGACCGCCCCCCCGGACCTTGGTTCCGACCGCCCCCCCGGACCTTGGTTCCGACCGCCACCCCGGACCTTGGTTCCGACCGGCACCCCGGACCTTGTTTGCGACCGCCACCCCGGACCTTGTTTCCGACCTCCACCCCGGACCTTGGTTCCGACCGTCACCCCGGACCTTGGTTCCGACCACCAACCCGGACCATGATTCCGACCGCCACGCCGGACCTTGGTTCCGACCGCCACCCCGGACCTTGGTTCCGACTGCCACACCGGACCTTCGTTCCGACCGACCCCCCGGACCTTGGTTCCGACCGCCACCCCGGAACTTTTTTCAGACCGCTGCCACGGACCTTGGTTGCGACCGCCACCCCGGACCTTGGTTCCGACCTCCACCCCGGACCTTGGTTCCGACTGTCACCCCGGACCTTGGTTCCTACCGCCACCCCGGAACTTGGTTCCGACCGCTGCCACGGACCTTGGTTGCGACCGCCACCCCGGACCTTGGTTCTGACCTCCACCCCGGACCTTGGTTCCGACTGTCACCCCGGACCTTGGTTCCGACTGCCACCTTGGCTTCTGACCGCCACCTCGGACCTTGGTTCTGACTGTCACACCGGACCGTGGTTCCGACCGCCACCCTGGAATGTGGTTCCGAACGCCACACCTGACCTTGTTTCCGACCGCCACTCCGGACCTTCGTTCAGAACGCCACACCGGACCTTGGTTCCGACCGCCCCCCCGGACCTTGGTTCCGACTGCCACCCCGGACCTTGGTTCCGACCGCCCCCCCGGACCTTGGTTCCGACTGCCACCCCGGATCTTGGTTACGAACGCCCCCCCGGACCATGTGACTGACCGCGACCCCGGACCTTGGTTCCGAACGCCACCACGGAACTTGGTTCCGAACGCCACCACGGAACTTGGTTCCGACCGCCACCTAGGACCTTGGTTCCGACCGCCGCCCCCGACCTTGGTTCCGACCGCCACCCCGGACCTTGGTTCCAACGGCCACCCTGGACCTTGGTTCCAACCGCCACCCCGGACCATGTGACTGACCGCGACCCCGGACCTTGGTTCCGACCACCCCCCGGACCTTGGTTCCGACCACCCCCCGGACCTTGGTTCCGACCGCAACCCCGGAACTTGGTTCCGATCGCCACCCGGACCTTGGTTCCGACCGCCACCCCAGAACTTAGTTCCGACCGCCACCCCGGAACGTGGTTCCCACCACGACCCCGGCCCTTGGTTCCGGCCGCCACCCCGTAACTTGGTTCTGACCGCCACCCCAGACCTTGGTTCCGAACGCCACCATGGAACGTGGTTACGACCGCCACCCCGGACTAAGGTTCCGACCGCCACCTAGTACCTTGGTTCCGACCGCCGCCCCCGACCTTGGTTCCGCCCGCCACCCCGGCCCTTGGCTCCGACCGCCACCCCGTAACTTGGTTCTGACCGCCACCCCGGCCCTTGGTTCCGACCGCCACCCCTGACCTTGGTCCCGACCGCCACCACGGCACTTGGATCCGACCGCCACCCCGGACTATGGTTCCGACCGCCACCCCGGACCTTGGTTCCGACCGCCGCCCCGGACCTTGGTTCCGACAGCCACCCCGGACCTTCGTTCCGACCGACCCCCCGGACCTTGGTTCCGACCGCCACCCCGGAACTTTTTTCCGACCGCTGCCACGGACCTTGGTTGCGACCGCCACCCCGGACCTTGGTTCCGACCTCCACCCCGGACCTTGGTTCCGACTGTCACCCCGGACCTTGGTTCCTACCGCCACCCCGGAACTTGGTTCCGACCGCTGCCACGGACCTTGGTTGCGACCGCCACCCCGGACCTTGGTTCTGACCTCCAGCCCGGACCTTGGTTCCGACTGTCACCCCGGACCTTGGTTCCGACTGCCACCTTGGCTTCTGACCGCCACCTCGGACCTTGGTTCTGACTGTCACACCGGACCGTGGTTCCGACCGCCACCCTGGAATGTGGTTCCGAACGCCACACCTGACCTTGTTTCCGACCGCCACTCCGGACCTTCGTTCAGAACGCCACACCGGACCTTGGTTCCGACCGCCCCCCCGGACCTTGGTTCCGACTGCCACCCCGGACCTTGGTTCCGACCGCCCCCCCGGACCTTGGTTCCGACTGCCACCCCGGACCTTGGTTACGAACGCCCCCCCGGACCTTGGATCCGACCGCCCCCCCGGACCTTGGCTCCGACTGCCACCCCGGACCTTAGTTCCGACCGCCACCCCGGAACTTGGTTGCGACCGCCACCCCGGACCTTGGTTCCGACCTACACCCTGGACCTTGGTTCCGACCGTCACCCCGGACCTTGGTTCCGACCGCCACCCCGGACCTTGGTTCCGACTGCCACCCCGGACCTTGGTTCCGACCGCCCCCCCGGACCTTGGTTCCGACTGCCACCCCGGATCTTGGTTACGAACGCCCCCCCGGACCATGTGACTGACCGCGACCCCGGACCTTGGTTCCGAACGCCACCACGGAACTTGGTTCCGAACGCCACCACGGAACTTGGTTCCGACCGCCACCTAGGACCTTGGTTCCGACCGCCGCCCCCGACCTTGGTTCCGACCGCCACCCCGGACCTTGGTTCCAACGGCCACCCTGGACCTTGGTTCCAACCGCCACCCCGGACCATGTGACTGACCGCGACCCCGGACCTTGGTTCCGACCACCCCCCGGACCTTGGTTCCGACCACCCCCCGGACCTTGGTTCCGACCGCAACCCCGGACCTTGGTTCCGATCGCCACCCGGACCTTGGTTCCGACCGCCACCCCAGAACTTAGTTCCGACCGCCACCCCGGAACGTGGTTCCGACCACGACCCCGGCCCTTGGTTCCGGCCGCCACCCCGTAACTTGGTTCTGACCGCCACCCCAGACCTTGGTTCCGAACGCCACCATGGAACGTGGTTACGACCGCCACCCCGAACTAAGGTTCCGACCGCCACCTAGTACTTTGGTTCCGACCGCCGCCCCCGACCTTGGTTCCGCCCGCCACCCCGGCCCTTGGCTCCGACCGCCACCCCGTAACTTGGTTCTGACCGCCACCCCGGCCCTTGGTTCCGACCGCCACCCCGGACCTTGGTCCCGACCGCCACCACGGCACTTGGATCCGACCGCCACCCCGGACTATGGTTCCGACCGCCACCCCGGACCTTGGTTCCGACCGCCGCCCCGGACCTTGGTTCCGACAGCCACCCCGGACCTTGGTTCCGACCGCCACGCCGGAGCTTGGTTCCGACCACCACCCCGGAACTTGGTCCCAACAGCCACCTCAGACCTTGGTTCCGACCGCCACCCCGGAACCTTGTTTCCGAACGCCACCCCGGACATTGGTTCCGACCGCCACCCCGGACCTTGGTTCCGACCGCCACCTCGGACATTGGTTCCGACCGCCACCCCGGATATTGGTTCCGATGGCCACTCCAGACCTTGGTTCGGACTGCCACCGTGGACCTTGCTTCCGACCGCCTTCCCGGACCTTGGTTCCGACCGCCACCCCGGACCTTGGTTCCGACCGCCACCCCGGACCTTGTTTCCGACCGCCACCCCGTACCTTGGTTCCAACTGCCACCCCGGACCTTGGTTCCGACCGCCACGCCGGACCTTGGTTCCGTCCGCCACCCAGGAACTTGGTTCCGACCGCCGCCCCGGACCTTGGTTCCGAACGCCACCCCGGACCTTGGTTCCGACCTACACCCCGGACGTTGGTTCCGACCGCCCCCCCGGACCTTGTTTGCGACTGCTCCCCAGACCTTGGTTCCGACCACTTCGCCGTACCTTGGTTCCAACTGCCACCCCGGACCTTGGTTCCGACCGCCACGCCGGACCTTGGTTCCGTCCGCCACCCAGGAACTTGGTTCCGACCGCCGCCCCGGACCTTGGTTCCGAACGCCACCCCGGACCTTGGTTCCGACCTACACCCCGGACGTTGGTTCCGACCGCCCCCCCGGACCTTGTTTGCGACCGCTCCCCGGATCTTGGTTCCAACCGTTAGCGGAGACCTTGTTTCCTACCGCCAACCTGGACCTTGGTTCCGAACGCGACCCCGGACCTTGGTTCCGACTGCCCCCCGGACCTTGATTCCGAAAGCCACCCCGGACCTTTGTTCCGACTGCCACCTCGGACCTTCGTTCCGACCGACCCCCCGGACCTTGGTTCCGACCGCCACCCCGGAACTTTTTTCCGACCGCTGCCACGGACCTTGGTTGCGACCGCCACCCCGGACCTTGGTTCCGACCTCCACCCCGGACCTTGGTTCCGACTGTCACCCCGGACCTTGGTTCCTACCGCCACCCCGGAACTTGGTTCCGACCGCTGCCACGGACCTTGGTTGCGACCGCCACCCCGGACCTTGGTTCTGACCTCCACCCCGGACCTTGGTTCCGACTGTCACCCCGGACCTTGGTTCCGACTGCCACCTTGGCTTCTGACCGCCACCTCGGACCTTGGTTCTGACTGTCACACCGGACCGTGGTTCCGACCGCCACCCTGGAATGTGGTTCCGAACGCCACACCTGACCTTGTTTCCGACCGCCACTCCGGACCTTCGTTCAGAACGCCACACCGGACCTTGGTTCCGACCGCCCCCCCGGACCTTGGTTCCGACTGCCACCCCGGACCTTGGTTCCGACCGCCCCCCCGGACCTTGGTTCCGACTGCCACCCCGGACCTTGGTTACGAACGCCCCCCCGGACCTTGGATCCGACCGCCCCCCCGGACCTTGGCTCCGACTGCCACCCCGGACCTTAGTTCCGACCGCCACCCCGGAACTTGGTTGCGACCGCCACCCCGGACCTTGGTTCCGACCTACACCCTGGACCTTGGTTCCGACCGTCACCCCGGACCTTGGTTCCGACCCCCAACCCGGACCTTGGTTCCAACTGCCACCTTGGCTTCTGACAGCCACGCCGGACCTCGGCTCCGACTTCCACCCCGGACCTTGGTTCCGGCCGCCTCCCCGGACCATGGTTCCGACTGCCACCCCGGACCTTGGTTCCGACCGCCTCCCCGGACCTTGGTTCCGACCGCCCCCCCGGACCTTGGTTCCGACTGCCACTCCGGACCTTGGTTCAGAACGCCACCCCGGACCTTGTTGACGACCGCCCCCCCGGACCTTGGTTCCGACCGCCCCCCCGGACCTTGGTTCCGACCGCCACCCCGGAACGTGGTTCCGACCGCCACCCCGGACCGTGGTTGCGACCGCCACCCCGGACCTTGTTTCCGACCTCCACCCCGGACCTTGGTTCCGACCGTCACCCCGGACCTTGGTTCCGACCACCAACCCGGACCTTGATTCCGACCGCCACGCCGGACCTTGGTTCCGACCGCCACCCCGGACCTTGGTTCCGACTGCCACACCGGACCTTCGTTCCGACCGACCCCCCGGACCTTGGTTCCGACCGCCACCCCGGAACTTTTTTCAGACCGCTGCCACGGACCTTGGTTGCGACCGCCACCCCGGACCTTGGTTCCGACCTCCACCCCGGACCTTGGTTCCGACTGTCACCCCGGACCTTGGTTCCTACCGCCACCCCGGAACTTGGTTCCGACCGCTGCCACGGACCTTGGTTGCGACCGCCACCCCGGACCTTGGTTCTGACCTCCACCCCGGACCTTGGTTCCGACTGTCACCCCGGACCTTGGTTCCGACTGCCACCTTGGCTTCTGACCGCCACCTCGGACCTTGGTTCTGACTGTCACACCGGACCGTGGTTCCGACCGCCACGCTGGAATGTGGTTCCGAACGCCACACCTGACCTTGTTTCCGACCGCCACTCCGGACCTTCGTTCAGAACGCCACACCGGACCTTGGTTCCGACCGCCCCCCCGGACCTTGGTTCCGACTGCCACCCCGGACCTTGGTTCCGACCGCCCCCCCGGACCTTGGTTCCGACTGCCACCCCGGATCTTGGTTACGAACGCCCCCCCGGACCATGTGACTGACCGCGACCCCGGACCTTGGTTCCGAACGCCACCACGGAACTTGGTTCCGAACGCCACCACGGAACTTGGTTCCGACCGCCACCTAGGACCTTGGTTCCGACCGCCGCCCCCGACCTTGGTTCCGACCGCCACCCCGGACCTTGGTTCCAACGGCCACCCTGGACCTTGGTTCCAACCGCCACCCCAGACCATGTGACTGACCGCGACCCCGGACCTTGGTTCCGACCACCCCCCGGACCTTGGTTCCGACCACCCCCCGGACCTTGGTTCCGACCGCAACCCCGGACGTTGGTTCCGATCGCCACCCGGACCTTGGTTCCGACCGCCACCCCAGAACTTAGTTCCGACCGCCACCCCGGAACGTGGTTCCGACCACGACCCCGGCCCTTGGTTCCGGCCGCCACGCCGTAACTTGGTTCTGACCGCCACCCCAGACCTTGGTTCCGAACGCCACCATGGAACGTGGTTACGACCGCCACCCCGGACTAATGTTCCGACCGCCACCTAGTACCTTGGTTCCGACCGCCGCCCCCGACCTTGGTTCCGCCTGCCACCCCGGCCCTTGGCTCCGACCGCCACCCCGTAACTTGGTTCTGACCGCCACCCCGGCCCTTGGTTCCGACCGCCACCCCGGACCTTGGTCCCGACCGCCACCACGGCACTTGGATCCCACCGCCACCCCGGACTATGGTTCCGACCGCCACCCCGGACCTTGGTTCCGACCGCCGCCCCGGACCTTGGTTCCGACAGCCACCCCAGACCTTGGTTCCGACCGCCACGCCGGAGCTTGGTTCCGACCACCACCCCGGAACTTGGTCCCAACAGCCACCTCAGACCTTGGTTCCGACCGCCACCCCGGAACCTTGTTTCCGAACGCCACCCCGGACATTGGTTCCGACCGCCACCCCGGACCTTGCTTCCGACCGCCTTCCCGGACCTTGGTTCCGACCGCCACCCCGGACCTTGGTTCCGACCGCCACCCCGGACCTTGTTTCCGACCGCCACCCCGTACCTTGGTTCCAACTGCCACCCCGGACCTTGGTTCCGACCGCCACGCCGGACCTTGGTTCCGTCCGCCACCCAGGAACTTGGTTCCGACCGCCGCCCCGGACCTTGGTTCCGAACGCCACCCCGGACCTTGGTTCCGACCTACACCCCGGACGTTGGTTCCGACCGCCCCCCCGGACCTTGTTTGCGACTGCTCCCCAGACCTTGGTTCCGACCACTTCGCCGGACCTTGGTTGCGACCGCTCCCCGGATCTTGGTTCCAACCGTTAGCGGAGACCTTGTTTCCTACCGCCAACCTGGACCTTGGTTCCGAACGCGACCCCGGACCTTGGTTCCGACTGCCCCCCGGACCTTGATTCCGAAAGCCACCCCGGACCTTTGTTCCGACTGCCACCCCGGACCTTCGTTCCGACCGACCCCCCGGACCTTGGTTCCGACCGCCACCCCGGAACTTTTTTCCGACCGCTGCCACGGACCTTGGTTGCGACCGCCACCCCGGACCTTGGTTCCGACCTCCACCCCGGACCTTGGTTCCGACTGTCACCCCGGACCTTGGTTCCTACCGCCACCCCGGAACTTGGTTCCGACCGCTGCCACGGACCTTGGTTGCGACCGCCACCCCGGACCTTGGTTCTGACCTCCACCCCGGACCTTGGTTCCGACTGTCAACCCGGACCTTGGTTCCGACTGCCACCTTGGCTTCTGACCGCCACCCCGGAACCTTGTTTCCGAACGCCACCCCGGACATTGGTTCCGACCGCCACCCCGGACCTTGGTTCCGACCGCCACCTCGGACATTGGTTCCGACCGCCACCCCGGATATTGGTTCCGATGGCCACTCCAGACCTTGGTTCGGACTGCCACCGTGGACCATGCTTCCGACCGCCTTCCCGGACCTTGGTTCCGACCGCCACCCCGGACCTTGGTTCCGACCGCCACCCCGGACCTTGTTTCCGACCTCCACCCCGTACCTTGGTTCCAACTGCCACCCCGGACCTTGGTTCCGACCGCCACGCCGGACCTTGGTTCCGTCCGCCACCCAGGAACTTGGTTCCGACCGCCGCCCCGGACCATGGTTCCGAACGCCACCCCGGACCTTGGTTCCGACCTACACCCCAGACGTTGGTTCCGACCGCCTCCCCGGACCTTGTTTGCGACTGCTCCCCAGACCTTGGTTCCGACCACTTCGCCGGACCTTGGTTGCGACTGCTCCCCGGATCTTGGTTCCAACCGTTAGCGGAGACCTTGTTTCCTACCGCCAACCTGGACCTTGGTTCCGAACGCGACCCCGGACCTTGGTTCCGACTGCCCCCCGGACCTTGATTCCGAAAGCCACCCCGGACCTTTGTTCCAACTGCCACCCCGGACCTTCGTTCCGACCGACCCCCCGGACCTTGGTTCCGACCGCCACCCCGGAACTTTTTTCCGACCGCTGCCACGGACCTTGGTTGCGACCGCCACCCCGGACCTTGGTTCCGACCTCCACCCCGGACCTTGGTTCCGACTGTCACCCCGGACCTTGGTTCCTACCGCCACCCCGGAACTTGGTTCCGACCGCTGCCACGGACCTTGGTTGCGACCGCCACCCCGGACCTTGGTTCTGACCTCCAGCCCGGACCTTGGTTCCGACTGTCACCCCGGACCTTGGTTCCGACTGCCACCTTGGCTTCTGACCGCCACCTCGGACCTTGGTTCTGACTGTCACACCGGACCGTGGTTCCGACCGCCACCCTGGAATGTGGTTCCGAACGCCACACCTGACCTTGTTTCCGACCGCCACTCCGGACCTTCGTTCAGAACGCCACACCGGACCTTGGTTCCGACCGCCCCCCCGGACCTTGGTTCCGACTGCCACCCCGGACCTTGGTTCCGACCGCCCCCCCGGACCTTGGTTCCGACTGCCACCCCGGACCTTGGTTACGAACGCCCCCCCGGACCTTGGATCCGACCGCCCCCCCGGACCTTGGCTCCGACTGCCACCCCGGACCTTAGTTCCGACCGCCACCCCGGAACTTGGTTGCGACCGCCACCCCGGACCTTGGTTCCGACCTACACCCTGGACCTTGGTTCCGACCGTCACCCCGGACCTTGGTTCCGACCCCCAACCCGGACCTTGGTTCCAACTGCCACCTTGGCTTCTGACCGCCACGCCGGACCTCGGCTCCGACTTCCACCCCGGACCTTGGTTCCGGCCGCCTCCCCGGACCATGGTTCCGACTGCCACCCCGGACCTTGGTTCCGACCGCCTCCCCGGACCTTGGTTCCGACCGCCCCCCCGGACCTTGGTTCCGACTGCCACTCCGGACCTTGGTTCAGAACGCCACCCCGGACCTTGTTGACGACCGCCCCCCCGGACCTTGGTTCCGACCGCCCCCCCGGACCTTGGTTCCGACCGCCACCCCGGAACGTGGTTCCGACCGCCACCCCGGACCTTGGTTGCGACCGCCACCCCGGACCTTGTTTCCGACCTCCACCCCGGACCTTGGTTCCGACCGTCACCCCGGACCTTGGTTCCGACCACCAACCCGGACCTTGATTCCGACCGCCACGCCGGACCTTGGTTCCGACCGCCACCCCGGACCTTGGTTCCGACTGCCACACCGGACCTTCGTTCCGACCGACCCCCCGGACCTTGGTTCCGACCGCCACCCCGGAACTTTTTTCAGACCGCTGCCACGGACCTTGGTTGCGACCGCCACCCCGGACCTTGGTTCCGACCTCCACCCCGGACCTTGGTTCCGACTGTCACCCCGGACCTTGGTTCCTACCGCCACCCCGGAACTTGGTTCCGACCGCTGCCACGGACCTTGGTTGCGACCGCCACCCCGGACCTTGGTTCTGACCTCCACCCCGGACCTTGGTTCCGACTGTCACCCCGGACCTTGGTTCCGACTGCCACCTTGGCTTCTGACCGCCACCTCGGACCTTGGTTCTGACTGTCACACCGGACCGTGGTTCCGACCGCCACCCTGGAATGTGGTTCCGAACGCCACACCTGACCTTGTTTCCGACCGCCACTCCGGTCCTTCGTTCAGAACGCCACACCGGACCTTGGTTCCGACCGCCCCCCCGGACCTTGGTTCCGACTGTCACCCCGGACCTTGTTTCCGACCGCCACCCCGTACCTTGGTTCCAACTGCCACCCCGGACCTTGGTTCCGACCGCCACGCCGGACCTTGGTTCCGTCCGCCACCCAGGAACTTGGTTCCGACCGCCGCCCCGGACCTTGGTTCCGAACGCCACCCCGGACCTTGGTTCCGACCTACACCCCGGACGTTGGTTCCGACCGCCCCCCCGGACCTTGTTTGCGACTGCTCCCCAGACCTTGGTTCCGACCACTTCGCCGGACCTTGGTTGCGACCGCTCCCCGGATCTTGGTTCCAACCGTTAGCGGAGACCTTGTTTCCTACCGCCAACCTGGACCTTGGTTCCGAACGCGACCCCGGACCTTGGTTCCGACTGCCCCCCGGACCTTGATTCCGAAAGCCACCCCGGACCTTTGTTCCGACTGCCACCCCGGACCTTCGTTCCGACCGACCCCCCGGACCTTGGTTCCGACCGCCACCCCGGAACTTTTTTCCGACCGCTGCCACGGACCTTGGTTGCGACCGCCACCCCGGACCTTGGTTCCGACCTCCACCCCGGACCTTGGTTCCGACTGTCACCCCGGACCTTGGTTCCTACCGCCACCCCGGAACTTGGTTCCGACCGCTGCCACGGACCTTGGTTGCGACCGCCACCCCGGACCTTGGTTCTGACCTCCACCCCGGACCTTGGTTCCGACTGTCACCCCGGACCTTGGTTCCGACTGCCACCTTGGCTTCTGACCGCCACCTCGGGCCTTGGTTCTGACTGTCACACCGGACCGTGGTTCCGACCGCCACCCTGGAATGTGGTTCCGAACGCCACACCTGACCTTGTTTCCGACCGCCACTCCGGACCTTCGTTCAGAACGCCACACCGGACCTTGGTTCCGACCGCCCCCCCGGACCTTGGTTCCGACTGCCACCCCGGACCTTGGTTCCGACCGCCCCCCCGGACCTTGGTTCCGACTGCCACCCCGGATCTTGGTTACGAACGCCCCCCCGGACCATGTGACTGACCGCGACCCCGGACCTTGGTTCCGAACGCCACCACGGAACTTGGTTCCGAACGCCACCACGGAACTTGGTTCCGACCGCCACCTAGGACCTTGGTTCCGACCGCCGCCCCCGACCTTGGTTCCGACCGCCACCCCGGACCTTGGTTCCAACGGCCACCCTGGACCTTGGTTCCAACCGCCACCCCAGACCATGTGACTGACCGCGACCCCGGACCTTGGTTCCGACCACCCCCCGGACCTTGGTTCCGACCACCCCCCGGACCTTGGTTCCGACCGCAACCCCGGACCTTGGTTCCGATCGCCACCCGGACCTTGGTTCCGACCGCCACCCCAGAACTTAGTTCCGACCGCCACCCCGGAACGTGGTTCCGACCACGACCCCGGCCCTTGGTTCCGGCTGCCACCCCGTAACTTGGTTCTGACCGCCACCCCAGACCTTGGTTCCGAACGCCACCATGGAACGTGGTTACGACCGCCACCCCGGACTAAGGTTCCGACCGCCACCTAGTACCTTGGTTCCGACCGCCGCCCCCGACCTTGGTTCCGCCCGCCACCCCGGCCCTTGGCTCCGACCGCCACCCCGTAACTTGGTTCTGACCGCCACCCCGGCCCTTGGTTCCGACCGCCACCCCGGACCTTGGTCCCGACCGCCACCACGGCACTTGGATCCGACCGCCACCCCGGACTATGGTTCCAACCGCCACCCCGGACCTTGGTTCCGACCGCCGCCCCGGACCTTGGTTCCGACAGCCACCCCGGACCTTGGTTCCGACCGCCACGCCGGAGCTTGGTTCCGACCACCACCCCGGAACTTGGTCCCAACAGCCACCTCAGACCTTGGTTCCGACCGCCACCCCGGAACCTTGTTTCCGAACGCCACCCCGGACATTGGTTCCGACCGCCACCCCGGACCTTGCTTCCGACCGCCTTCCCGGACCTTGGTTCCGACCGCCACCCCGGACCTTGGTTCCGACCGCCACCCCGGACCTTGTTTCCGACCGCCACCCCGTACCTTGGTTCCAACTGCCACCCCGGACCTTGGTTCCGACCGCCACGCCGGACCTTGGTTCCGTCCGCCACCCAGGAACTTGGTTCCGACCGCCGCCCCGGACCTTGGTTCCGAACGCCACCCCGGACCTTGGTTCCGACCTACACCCCGGACGTTGGTTCCGACCGCCCCCCCGGACCTTGTTTGCGACTGCTCCCCAGACCTTGGTTCCGACCACTTCGCCGGACCTTGGTTGCGACCGCTCCCCGGATCTTGGTTCCAACCGTTAGCGGAGACCTTGTTTCCTACCGCCAACCTGGACCTTGGTTCCGAACGCGACCCCGGACCTTGGTTCCGACTGCCCCCCGGACCTTGATTCCGAAAGCCACCCCGGACCTTTGTTCCGACTGCCACCCCGGACCTTCGTTCCGACCGACCCCCCGGACCTTGGTTCCGACCGCCACCCCGGAACTTTTTTCCGACCGCTGCCACGGACCTTGGTTGCGACCGCCACCCCGGACCTTGGTTCCGACCTCCACCCCGGACCTTGGTTCCGACTGTCACCCCGGACCTTGGTTCCTACCGCCACCCCGGAACTTGGTTCCGACCGCTGCCACGGACCTTGGTTGCGACCGCCACCCCGGACCTTGGTTCTGACCTCCACCCCGGACCTTGGTTCCGACTGTCACCCCGGACCTTGGTTCCGACTGCCACCTTGGCTTCTGACCGCCACCTCGGACCTTGGTTCTGACTGTCACACCGGACCGTGGTTCCGACCGCCACCCTGGAATGTGGTTCCGAACGCCACACCTGACCTTGTTTCCGACCGCCACTCCGGACCTTCGTTCAGAACGCCACACCGGACCTTGGTTCCGACCGCCCCCCCGGACCTTGGTTCCGACTGCCACCCCGGACCTTGGTTCCGACCGCCCCCCCGGACCTTGGTTCCGACTGCCACCCCGGACCTTGGTTACGAACGCCCCCCCGGACCTTGGATCCGACCGCCCCCCCGGACCTTGGCTCCGACTGCCACCCCGGACCTTGGTTCCGACCGCCACCCCGGAACTTGGTTGCGACCGCCACCCCGGACCTTGGTTCCGACCTACACCCTGGACCTTGGTTCCGACCGTCACCCCGGACCTTGGTTCCGACCCCCAACCCGGACCTTGGTTCCAACTGCCACCTTGGCTTCTGACCGCCACGCCGGACCTCGGCTCCGACTTCCACCCCGGACCTTGGTTCCGGCCGCCTCCCCGGACCATGGTTCCGACTGCCACCCCGGACCTTGGTTCCGACCGCCTCCCCGGACCTTGGTTCCGACTGCCACCCTGAACATTGGTTACGACCGCCCCCCGGACCTTGGTTCCGACCGCCCCCCCGGACCTTGGTTCCGACTGCCACTCCGGACCTTGGTTCAGAACGCCACCCCGGACCTTGTTGACGACCGCCCCCCCGGACCTTGGTTCCGACCGCCCCCCCGGACCTTGGTTCCGACCACCACCCCGGAACGTGGTTCCGACCGCCACCCCGGACCTTGGTTGCGACCGCCACCCCGGACCTTGTTTCCGACCTCCACCCCGGACCTTGGTTCCGACCGTCACCCCGGACCTTGGTTCCGACCACGAACCCGGACCTTGATTCCGACCGCCACGCCGGACCTTGGTTCCGACCGCCACCCCGGACCTTGGTTCCGACTGCCACACCGGACCTTCGTTCCGACCGACCCCCCGGACCTTGGTTCCGACCGCCACCCCGGAACTTTTTTCCGACCGCTGCCACGGACCTTGGTTGCGACCGCCACCCCGGACCTTGGTTCCGACCTCCACCCCGGACCTTGGTTCCGACTGTCACCCCGGACCTTGGTTCCTACCGCCACCCCGGAACTTGGTTCCGACCGCTGCCACGGACCTTGGTTGCGACCGCCACCCCGGACCTTGGTTCTGACCTCCACCCCGGACCTTGGTTCCGACTGTCACCCCGGACCTTGGTTCCGACTGCCACCTTGGCTTCTGACCGCCACCTCGGGCCTTGGTTCTGACTGTCACACCGGACCGTGGTTCCGACCGCCACCCTGGAATGTGGTTCCGAACGCCACACCTGACCTTGTTTCCGACCGCCACTCCGGACCTTCGTTCAGAACGCCACACCGGACCTTGGTTCCGACCGCCCCCCCGGACCTTGGTTCCGACTGCCACCCCGGACCTTGGTTCCGACCGCCCCCCCGGACCTTGGTTCCGACCGCAACCCCGGACCTTGGTTCCGATCGCCACCCGGACCTTGGTTCCGACCGCCACCCCAGAACTTAGTTCCGACCGCCACCCCGGAACGTGGTTCCGACCACGACCCCGGCCCTTGGTTCCGGCCGCCACCCCGTAACTTGGTTCTGACCGCCACCCCAGACCTTGGTTCCGAACGCCACCATGGAACGTGGTTACGACCGCCACCCCGGACTAAGGTTCCGACCGCCACCTAGTACCTTGGTTCCGACCGCCGCCCCCGACCTTGGTTCCGCCCGCCACCCCTGCCCTTGGCTCCGACCGCCACCCCGTAACCTGGTTCTGACCGCCACCCCGGCCCTTGGTTCCGACCGCCACCCCGGACCTTGGTCCCGACCGCCACCACGGCACTTGGATCCGACCGCCACCCCGGACTATGGTTCCGACCGCCACCCCGGACCTTGGTTCCGACCGCCGCCCCGGACCTTGGTTCCGACAGCCACCCCGGACCTTGGTTCCGACCGCCACGCCGGAGCTTGGTTCCGACCACCACCCCGGAACTTGGTCCCAACAGCCACCTCAGACCTTGGTTCCGACCGCCACCCCGGAACCTTGTTTCCGAACGCCACCCCGGACATTGGTTCCGACCGCCACCCCGGACCTTGCTTCCGACCGCCTTCCCGGACCTTGGTTCCGACCGCCACCCCGGACCTTGGTTCCGACCGCCACCCCGGACCTTGTTTCCGACCGCCACCCCGTACCTTGGTTCCAACTGCGACCCCGGACCTTGGTTCCGACCGCCACGCCGGACCTTGGTTCCGTCCGCCACCCAGGAACTTGGTTCCGACCGCCGCCCCGGACCTTGGTTCCGAACGCCACCCCGGACCTTGGTTCCGACCTACACCCCGGACGTTGGTTCCGACCGCCCCCCCGGACCTTGTTTGCGACTGCTCCCCAGACCTTGGTTCCGACCACTTCGCCGGACCTTGGTTGCGACCGCTCCCCGGATCTTGGTTCCAACCGTTAGCGGAGACCTTGTTTCCTACCGCCAACCTGGACCTTGGTTCCGAACGCGACCCCGGACCTTGGTTCCGACTGCCCCCCGGACCTTGATTCCGAAAGCCACCCCGGACCTTTGTTCCGACTGCCACCCCGGACCTTCGTTCCGACCGACCCCCCGGACCTTGGTTCCGACCGCCACCCCGGAACTTTTTTCCGACCGCTGCCACGGACCTTGGTTGCGACCGCCACCCCGGACCTTGGTTCCGACCTCCACCCCGGACCTTGGTTCCGACTGTCACCCCGGACCTTGGTTCCTACCGCCACCCCGGAACTTGGTTCCGACCGCTGCCACGGACCTTGGTTGCGACCGCCACCCCGGACCTTGGTTCTGACCTCCACCCCGGACCTTGGTTCCGACTGTCACCCCGGACCTTGGTTCCGACTGCCACCTTGGCTTCTGACCGCCACCTCGGACCTTGGTTCTGACTGTCACACCGGACCGTGGTTCCGACCGCCACCCTGGAATGTGGTTCCGAACGCCACACCTGACCTTGTTTCCGACCGCCACTCCGGACCTTCGTTCAGAACGCCACACCGGACCTTGGTTCCGACCGCCCCCCCGGACCTTGGTTCCGACTGCCACCCCGGACCTTGGTTCCGACCGCCCC
Source organism: Mustelus asterias (assembly GCF_964213995.1). Classification (NCBI taxonomy): domain Eukaryota; kingdom Metazoa; phylum Chordata; class Chondrichthyes; order Carcharhiniformes; family Triakidae; genus Mustelus; species Mustelus asterias. The sequence goes on along the minus strand of NW_027590339.1, from coordinate 267,000 downwards.
CCCGGACCTTGGTTCCGACTGCCACCCCGGACCTTGGTTACGAACGCCCCCCCGGACCTTGGATCCGACCGCCCCCCCGGACCTTGGCTCCGACTGCCACCCCGGACCTTGGTTCCGACCGCCACCCCGGAACTTGGTTGCGACCGCCACCCCGGACCTTGGTTCCGACCTACACCCTGGACCTTGGTTCCGACCGTCACCCCGGACCTTGGTTCCGACCCCCAACCCGGACCTTGGTTCCAACTGCCACCTTGGCTTCTGACCGCCACGCCGGACCTCGGCTCCGACTTCCACCCCGGACCTTGGTTCCGGCCGCCTCCCCGGACCATGGTTCCGACTGCCACCCCGGACCTTGGTTCCGACCGCCTCCCCGGACCTTGGTTCCGACTGCCACCCTGAACATTGGTTACGACCGCCCCCCCGGACCTTGGTTCCGACCGCCCCCCCGGACCTTGGTTCCGACTGCCACTCCGGACCTTGGTTCAGAACGCCACCCCGGACCTTGTTGACGACCGCCCCCCCGGACCTTGGTTCCGACCGCCCCCCCGGACCTTGGTTCCGACCACCACCCCGGAACGTGGTTCCGACCGCCACCCCGGACCTTGGTTGCGACCGCCACCCCGGACCTTGTTTCCGACCTCCACCCCGGACCTTGGTTCCGACCGTCACCCCGGACCTTGGTTCCGACCACGAACCCGGACCTTGATTCCGACCGCCACGCCGGACCTTGGTTCCGACCGCCACCCCGGACCTTGGTTCCGACTGCCACACCGGACCTTCGTTCCGACCGACCCCCCGGACCTTGGTTCCGACCGCCACCCCGGAACTTTTTTCCGACCGCTGCCACGGACCTTGGTTGCGACCGCCACCCCGGACCTTGGTTCCGACCTCCACCCCGGACCTTGGTTCCGACTGTCACCCCGGACCTTGGTTCCTACCGCCACCCCGGAACTTGGTTCCGACCGCTGCCACGGACCTTGGTTGCGACCGCCACCCCGGACCTTGGTTCTGACCTCCACCCCGGACCTTGGTTCCGACTGTCACCCCGGACCTTGGTTCCGACTGCCACCTTGGCTTCTGACCGCCACCTCGGGCCTTGGTTCTGACTGTCACACCGGACCGTGGTTCCGACCGCCACCCTGGAATGTGGTTCCGAACGCCACACCTGACCTTGTTTCCGACCGCCACTCCGGACCTTCGTTCAGAACGCCACACCGGACCTTGGTTCCGACCGCCCCCCCGGACCTTGGTTCCGACTGCCACCCCGGACCTTGGTTCCGACCGCCCCCCCGGACCTTGGTTCCGACCGCAACCCCGGACCTTGGTTCCGATCGCCACCCGGACCTTGGTTCCGACCGCCACCCCAGAACTTAGTTCCGACCGCCACCCCGGAACGTGGTTCCGACCACGACCCCGGCCCTTGGTTCCGGCCGCCACCCCGTAACTTGGTTCTGACCGCCACCCCAGACCTTGGTTCCGAACGCCACCATGGAACGTGGTTACGACCGCCACCCCGGACTAAGGTTCCGACCGCCACCTAGTACCTTGGTTCCGACCGCCGCCCCCGACCTTGGTTCCGCCCGCCACCCCGGCCCTTGGCTCCGACCGCCACCCCGTAACCTGGTTCTGACCGCCACCCCGGCCCTTGGTTCCGACCGCCACCCCGGACCTTGGTCCCGACCGCCACCACGGCACTTGGATCCGACCGCCACCCCGGACTATGGTTCCGACCGCCACCCCGGACCTTGGTTCCGACCGCCGCCCCGGACCTTGGTTCCGACAGCCACCCCGGACCTTGGTTCCGACCGCCACGCCGGAGCTTGGTTCCGACTACCACCCCGGAACTTGGTCCCAACAGCCACCTCAGACCTTGGTTCCGACCGCCACCCCGGAACCTTGTTTCCGAACGCCACCCCGGACATTGGTTCCGACCGCCACCCCGGACCTTGCTTCCGACCGCCTTCCCGGACCTTGGTTCCGACCGCCACCCCGGACCTTGGTTCCGACCGCCACCCCGGACCTTGTTTCCGACCGCCACCCCGTACCTTGGTTCCAACTGCGACCCCGGACCTTGGTTCCGACCGCCACGCCGGACCTTGGTTCCGTCCGCCACCCAGGAACTTGGTTCCGACCGCCGCCCCGGACCTTGGTTCCGAACGCCACCCCGGACCTTGGTTCCGACCTACACCCCGGACGTTGGTTCCGACCGCCCCCCCGGACCTTGTTTGCGACTGCTCCCCAGACCTTGGTTCCGACCACTTCGCCGGACCTTGGTTGCGACCGCTCCCCGGATCTTGGTTCCAACCGTTAGCGGAGACCTTGTTTCCTACCGCCAACCTGGACCTTGGTTCCGAACGCGAACCCGGACCTTGGTTCCGACTGCCCCCCGGACCTTGATTCCGAAAGCCACCCCGGACCTTTGTTCCGACTGCCACCCCGGACCTTCGTTCCGACCGACCCCCCGGACCTTGGTTCCGACCGCCACCCCGGAACTTTTTTCCGACCGCTGCCACGGACCTTGGTTGCGACCGCCACCCCGGACCTTGGTTCCGACCTCCACCCCGGACCTTGGTTCCGACTGTCACCCCGGACCTTGGTTCCTACCGCCACCCCGGAACTTGGTTCCGACCGCTGCCACGGACCTTGGTTGCGACCGCCACCCCGGACCTTGGTTCTGACCTCCACCCCGGACCTTGGTTCCGACTGTCACCCCGGACCTTGGTTCCGACTGCCACCTTGGCTTCTGACCGCCACCTCGGACCTTGGTTCTGACTGTCACACCGGACCGTGGTTCCGACCGCCACCCTGGAATGTGGTTCCGAACGCCACACCTGACCTTGTTTCCGACCGCCACTCCGGACCTTCGTTCAGAACGCCACACCGGACCTTGGTTCCGACCGCCCCCCCGGACCTTGGTTCCGACTGCCACCCCGGACCTTGGTTCCGACCGCCCCCCCGGACCTTGGTTCCGACTGCCACCCCGGACCTTGGTTACGAACGCCCCCCCGGACCTTGGATCCGACCGACCCCCGGACCTTGGCTCCGACTGCCACCCCGGACCTTGGTTCCGACCGCCACCCCGGAACTTGGTTGCGACCGCCACCCCGGACCTTGGTTCCGACCTACACCCTGGACCTTGGTTCCGACCGTCACCCCGGACCTTGGTTCCGACCCCCAACCCGGACCTTGGTTCCAACTGCCACCTTGGCTTCTGACCGCCACGCCGGACCTCGGCTCCGACTTCCACCCCGGACCTTGGTTCCGGCCGCCTCCCCGGACCATGGTTCCGACTGCCACCCCGGACCTTGGTTCCGACCGCCTCCCCGGACCTTGGTTCCGACTGCCACCCTGAACATTGGTTACGACCGCCCCCCCGGACCTTGGTTCCGACCGCCCCCCCGGACCTTGGTTCCGACTGCCACTCCGGACCTTGGTTCAGAACGCCACCCCGGACCTTGTTGACGACCGCCCCCCCGGACCTTGGTTCCGACCGCCCCCCCGGACCTTGGTTCCGACCGCCACCCCGGAACGTGGTTCCGACCGCCACCCCGGACCTTGGTTGCGACCGCCACCCCGGACCTTGTTTCCGACCTCCACCCCGGACCTTGGTTCCTTCCGTCACCCCGGACCTTGGTTCCGACCACCAACCCGGACCTTGATTCCGACCGCCACGCCGGACCTTGGTTCCGACCGCCACCCCGGACCTTGGTTCCGACTGCCACACCGGACCTTCGTTCCGACCGACCCCCCGGACCTTGGTTCCGACCGCCACCCCGGAACTTTTTTCCGACCGCTGCCACGGACCTTGGTTGCGACCGCCACCCCGGACCTTGGTTCCGACCTCCACCCCGGACCTTGGTTCCGACTGTCACCCCGGACCTTGGTTCCTACCGCCACCCCGGAACTTGGTTCCGACCGCTGCCACGGACCTTGGTTGCGACCGCCACCCCGGACCTTGGTTCTGACCTCCACCCCGGACCTTGGTTCCGACTGTCACCCCGGACCTTGGTTCCGACTGCCACCTTGGCTTCTGACCGCCACCTCGGACCTTGGTTCTGACTGTCACACCGGACCGTGGTTCCGACCGCCACCCTGGAATGTGGTTCCGAACGCCACACCTGACCTTGTTTCCGACCGCCACTCCGGACCTTCGTTCAGAACGCCACACCGGACCTTGGTTCCGACCGCCCCCCCGGACCTTGGTTCCGACTGCCACCCCGGACCTTGGTTCCGACCGCCCCCCCGGGCCTTGGTTCCGACTGCCACCCCGGATCTTGGTTACGAACGCCCCCCCGGACCTTGGATCCGACCGCCCCCCCGGACCTTGGCTCCGACTGCCACCCCGGACCTTGGTTCCGACCGCCACCCCGGAATTTGGTTGCGACCGCCACCCCGGACCTTGGTTCCGACCTACACCCTGGACCTTGGTTCCGACCGTCACCCCGGACCTTGGTTCCGACCCCCAATCCGGACCTTGGTTCCAACTGCCACCTTGGCTTCTGACCGCCACGCCGGACCTAGGCTCCGACTTCCACCCCGGACCTTGGTTCCGGTCGCCTCCCCGGACCATGGTTCCGACTGCCACCCTGGACCTTGGTTCCGACCGCCTCCCCGGACCTTGGTTCCGACTGCCACCCTGAACATTGGTTACGACCGTCCCCCCGGACCTTGGTTCCGACCGCCCCCCCGGACCTTGGTTCCGACTGCCACACCTGACCTTGGTTCCGACCGCCACCTCAGACTTGGTTCCGACCGCCACTCCGGACCTTGGTTCAGAACGCCACCCCGGACCTTGTTGACGACCGCCCCATCGGACCTTGGTTCCGACTGCCACCCCGGAACGTGGTTCCGACCGCCACCCCGGACCTTGGTTGCGACCGCCACCCCGGACCTTGTTTCCGACCTCCACCCCGGACCTTGGTTCCGACCGTCACCCCGGACCTTGGTTCCGACCACCAACCCGGACCTTGATTCCGACCGCCACGCCGGACCTTGGTTCCGACCGCCACCCCGGACCTTGGTTCCGACTGCCACACCGGACCTTCGTTCCGACCGACCCCCCGGACCTTGGTTCCGACCGCCACCCCGGAACTTTTTTCCGACCGCTGCCACGGACCTTGGTTGCGACCGCCACCCCGGACCTTGGTTCCGACCTCCACCCCGGACCTTGGTTCCGACTGTCACCCCGGACCTTGGTTCCTACCGCCACCCCGGAACTTGGTTCCGACCGCTGCCACGGACCTTGGTTGCGACCGCCACCCCGGACCTTGGTTCTGACCTCCACCCCGGACCTTGGTTCCGACTGTCACCCCGGACCTTGGTTCCGACTGCCACCTTGGCTTCTGACCGCCACCTCGGACCTTGGATCTGACTGTCACACCGGACCGTGGTTCCGACCGCCACCCTGGAATGTGGTTCCGAACGCCACACCTGACCTTGTTTCCGACCGCCACTCCGGACCTTCGTTCAGAACGCCACACCGGACCTTGGTTCCGACCGCCCCCCCGGACCTTGGTTCCGACTGCCACCCCGGACCTTGGTTCCGACCGCCCCCCCGGAACTTGGTTCCGACTGCCACCCCGGACCTTGGTTACGAACGCCCCCCCGGACCTTGGATCCGACCGCCCCCCCGGACCTTGGCTCCGACTGCCACCCCGGACCTTGGTTCCGACCGCCACCCCGGAACTTGGTTGCGACCGCCACCCCGGACCTTGGTTCCGACCTACACCCTGGACCTTGGTTCCGACCGTCACCCCGGACCTTGGTTCCGACCCCCAACCCGGACCTTGGTTCCAACTGCCACCTTGGCTTCTGACCGCCACGCCGGACCTAGGCTCCGACGTCCACCCCGGACCTTGGTTCCGGCCGCCTCCCCGGACCATGGTTCTGACTGCCACCCTGGACCTTGGTTCCGACCGCCTCCCCGGACCTTGGTTCCGACTGCCCCCCCGGACCTTGTTTCCGACTGCCACCCTGAACATTGGTTACGACCGCCCCCCGGACCTTGGTTCCGACCGCCCCCCCGGACCTTGGTTCCGACTGCCACACCTGACCTTGGTTCCGACCGCCACCTCAGACTTGGTTCCGACCGCCACTCCGGACCTTGGTTCAGAACGCCACCCCGGACCTTGTTGACGACCGCCCCCCCGGACCTTGGTTCCGACCGCCCCCCCGGACCTTGGTTCCGACCGCCACCCCGGAACGTGGTTCCGACCGCCACCCCGGACCTTGGTTGCGACCGCCACCCCGGACCTTGTTTCCGACCTCCACCCTGGACCTTGGTTCCGACCGTCACCCCGGACCTTGGTTCCGACCACCAACCCGGACCTTGATTCCGACCGCCACGCCGGACCTTGGTTCCGACCGCCACCCCGGACCTTGGTTCCGACCGCCACCTCAGACTTGGTTCCGACCGCCACCCCGGACCTTGGTTCCAACGGCCACCCCGGACATTGGTTCCGACCGCCAACCCAGACCATGTGTCTGACCGCGACCCCGGACCTTGGTTCCGACCACCCCCCAGACATTGGTTCCGACCGCAACCCCCGACCTTGGTTCCGACCGCAACCCCGGACCTTGGTTCCGACCGCCACCCCGGAACGTAGTTCCGACCGCCACCCCGGAACGTGGTTCCGACCACAACCCCGGCCCTTGTTTCCGACCGCCACCCCGGACCCTGGATCCGACCACCACCCCAGGCCTTGATTCCGCCCGCCACCCCGGCCCTTGGTTCCGACCGCCACCCCGTAACTTGGTTCCGACCCCCACCCCAGACCTTGGTTCCGACCGCCACCCCGGACCTTGGTCCCGACCGCCACCACGGCACTTGGTTCCGATCGCCACCCCGGACTATGGTTCCGACCGCCACCCCGGACCTTGGATCCGACCGCCGCCTCAGACTTTGGTTCCGACCGCCACCCCGGACCTTAGTTCCGACCGCCGCCCCGGACCTTGGTTCCGACCGCCCACGCGGACCTTGGTTCCGACCGCCTCCCCGGAGCTTGGTTCCGACCGCCACCCCGGGACTGGGTTCCGATCGCCACGACGGACCTTAGTTCCGACTGCCACCCCGGACCTTGGTTCCGACCACCACCTCGGACCTTGGTTCTGACTGCCACCCCGGACCTTGGTTCTGACCGCCTCCCCATACCTTACATCCGACCGCCACCCCGGACCCTGTTTCCGAAAGCCAACCCGGACCTTAGTTCCGACCGCCACCCTGGACCTTGGATCCGACCACCACCCCGGACATTGATTCCGCCCGCCACCCCGGCCCTTGGTTCCGACCGCCACCCCGTAACTTGGATCCGACCGCCACCCCAGACCTTGGTTCCGACCGCCACCCCGGACCTTGTTTCCGACCTCCACCCCGGACCTTGGTTCCGACCGTCACCCCGGACCTTGGTTCCGACCACCAACCCGGACCTTGATTCCGACCGCCACGCCGGACCTTGGTTCCGACCGCCACCCCGGACCTTGGTTCCGACTGCCACACCGGACCTTCGTTCCGACCGACCCCCCGGACCTTGGTTCCGACCGCCACCCCGGAACTTTTTTCCGACCGCTGCCACGGACCTTGGTTGCGACCGCCACCCCGGACCTTGGTTCCGACCTCCACCCCGGACCTTGGTTCCGACTGTCACCCCGGACCTTGGTTCCTACCGCCACCCCGGAACTTGGTTCCGACCGCTGCCACGGACCTTGGTTGCGACCGCCACCCCGGACCTTGGTTCTGACCTCCACCCCGGACCTTGGTTCCGACTGTCACCCCGGACCTTGGTTCCGACTGCCACCTTGTCTTCTGACCGCCACCTCGGACCTTGGTTCTGACTATCACACCGGACCGTGGTTCCGACCGCCACCCTGGAATGTGGTTCCGAACGCCACACCTGACCTTGTTTCCGTCCGCCACTCCGGACCTTCGTTCAGAACGCCACACCGGACCTTGGTTCCGACCGCCCCCCCGGACCTTGGTTCCGACTGCCACCCCGGACCTTGGTTCCGACCGCCCCCCCGGACCTTGGTTCCGACTGCCACCCCGGACCTTGGTTACGAACGCCCCCCCGGACCTTGGATCCGACCGCCCCCCCGGACCTTGGCTCCGACTGCCACCCCGGACCTTGGTTCCGACCGCCACCCCGGAATTTGGTTCCGACCGCCACCCCGGACCTTGGTTCCGACCTACACCCTGGACCTTGGTTCCGACCGTCACCCCGGACCTTGGTTCCGACCCCCAACCCGGACCTTGGTTCCAACTGCCACCTTGGCTTCTGCCCGCCACGCCGGACCTAGGCTCCGACTTCCACCCTGGACCTTGGTTCCGGCCGCCTCCCCGGACCATGGTTCCGACTGCCACCCCGGACCTTGGTTCCGACCGCCTCCCCGGACCTTGGTTCCGACTGCCACCCTGAACATTGGTTACGACCGCCCCCCCGGACCTTGGTTCCGACCGCCCCCCCGGACCTTGGTTCGGACTGCCACACCTGACCTTGGTTCCGACCGCCACCTCAGACTTGGTTCCGACCGCCACTCCGGACCTTGGTTCAGAACGCCACCCCGGACCTTGTTGACGACCGCCCCCCCGGACCTTGGTTCCGACCGCCCCCCCGGACCTTGGTTCCGACCGCCACCCCGGAACGTGGTTCCGACCGCCACCCCGGACCTTGGTTGCGACCGCCACCCCGGACCTTGTTTCCGACCTCCACCCTGGACCTTGGTTCCGACCGTCACCCCGGACCTTGGTTCCGACCACCAACCCGGACCTTGATTCCGACCGCCACGCCGGACCTTGGTTCCGACCGCCACCCCGGACCTTGGTTCCGACCGCCACCTCAGACTTGGTTCCGACCGCCACCCCGGACCTTGGTTCCAACGGCCACCCCGGACATTGGTTCCGACCGCCAACCCAGACCATGTGTCTGACCGCGACACCGGACCTTGGTTCCGACCACCCCCCAGACATTGGTTCCGAACGCAACCCCGGACCTTGGTTCCGACCGCAACCCCGGACCTTGGTTCCGACCGCCACCCCGGAACGTAGTTCCGACCGCCACCCCGGAACGTGGTTCCGACCACAACCCCGGCCCTTGTTTCCGACCGCCACCCCGGACCCTGGATCCGACCACCACCCCAGGCCTTGATTCCGCCCGCCACCCCGGCCCTTGGTTCCGACCGCCACCCCGTAACTTGGTTCCGACCCCCACCCCAGACCTTGGTTCCGACCGCCACCCCGGACCTTGGTCCCGACCGCCACCACGGCACTTGGTTCCGATCGCCACCCCGGACTATGGTTCCGACCGCCACCCCGGACCTTGGTTCCGACCGCCGCCTCAGACTTTGGTTCCGACCGCCACCCCGGACCTTAGTTCCGACCGCCGCCCCTGACCTTGGTTCCGACCGCCCACGCGGACCTTGGTTCCGACCGCCTCCCCGGAGCTTGGTTCCGACCGCCACCCCGGGACTGGGTTCCGATCGCCACGACGGACCTTAGTTCCGACTGCCACCCCGGACCTTGGTTCCGACCACCACCTCGGACCTTGGTTCTGACTGCCACCCCGGACCTTGGTTCTGACCGCCTCCCCATACCTTACATCCGACCGCCACCCCGGACCCTGTTTCCGAAAGCCAACCCGGACCTTAGTTCCGACCGCCACCCTGGACCTTGGATCCGACCACCACCCCGGACATTGATTCCGCCCGCCACCCCGGCCCTTCGTTCCGACCGCCACCCCGTAACTTGGATCCGACCGCCACCCCAGACCTTGGTTCCGACCGCCACCCCAGACCTTGGTTCCGAACGCCACCACGGAACTTGGTTCCAACCGCCACCCCGGACATTGGTGCCGACAGCCGCCCCCGACTTTGGTTCCGACCGCCACCGGGGACCTTGGTTCCTACGGCCACCCCGGACCTTGGTTCCGACCGCCACCCCGGACCTTGGTTCCGACCGCCACCCCGGACGTTAGTTCCGACCGCCACGCCGGACCTTGCTTCCGACCGCCACCCCGGAACTTGGTTCCGACCGCCGCCACGGACCTTGGTTCTGACCGCCACCCGAGAACTTGGTTCCGACCGCCACCCCGGCACGTAGTTCCGACCGCCACCCTGGAACGTGGTTCCGACCACGACCCCGGCCCTTGTTTCCGACCGCCACCCCGGACCCTGGATCCGACCACCACCCCAGGCCTTGATTCCGCCCGCCACCCCGGCCCTTGGTTCCGACCGCCACCCCGGACCTTGGTTCCGACCGCCGCCCCCGACCATGGTTCCGACAGCCACCCCGGACCTTAGTTCAACCGCCACCCCGGACCTTGGTTCCGACCGCCACCCCGGACCCTGGATCCGACCGCCACCCCGGACGTTGGTTCCGACCGCCACGCCGGAGCTTGGTTCCGACCACCACCCCGGAACTTGGTTCCGACAGCCACCTCAGACCTTGGTTCCGACCGCCACCTCGGATCCTTGTTTCCGACCGCCACCCCGGACATTGGTTCCGACCGCCACCCCGGACCTTGGTTCCGACCGCCACCTCGGACATTGGTTCCGACCGCCACCCCGGACATTGGTTCCGATGGCCACTCCAGACCTTGGTTCCGACTGCCACCGTGGACCTTGGTTCCGACCGCCCACCCGGACCTTGGTTCCGACCGCCTCCCCGGACGTTGGTTCCGACCGCCACACCGGACCTGGGTTCCGATCGCCACGCCGGACCTTGGTTCCGACTGGACCTTGGTTCCGACCGCCACCTCGGACCTTGGATCCGACCACCACCCCGGACCTTGATTCCGCCCGCCACCCCGGCCCTTGGTTCCGACCGCCACCCCGTAACTTGGTTCCGACCGCCACCCCAGACCTTGGTTCCGACCGCCACACCAGACCTTGGTTCCGAACGCCACCACGGAACTTGGTTCCGAACGCCACCCCGGACTATGGTTCCGATCGCCACCTAGGACCTTGGTTCCGACCGCCGCCCCCGACCTTGGTTCCGACCGCCACCCCGGACCTTGGTTCCAACGGCCACCCTGGACCTTGGTTCCAACCGCCACTTCGGACCATGTGACTGACCGCGACCCCGGAGCTTGGTTCCGACCACCCCCCGGACCTTGGTTCCGACCACCCCCCGGACCTTGGTTCCGACCGCAACCCCGGACCTTGGTTCCGATCGCCACCCGGACCTTGGTTCCGACCGCCACCCCAGAACTTAGTTCCGAACGCCACCCCGTAACTTGGTTCCGACCCCCACCCCTGACCTTGGTTCCGACCGCCACCCCGGACCTTGGTCCCGACCGCCACCACGGCACTTGGATCCGACCGCCACCCCGGACTATAGTTCCGACCACCACCCCGGACCTTGGTTCCGACCGCCGCCCCGGACCTTGGTTCCGACAGCCACCCCGGACCTTGGTTCCGACCGCCACGCCGGAGCTTGGTTCCGACCACCACCCCGGAACTTGGTCCCGACAGCCACCTCAGACCTTGGTTCCGACCGCCACCCCGGAACCTTGTTTCCGACCGCCACCCCGGACATTGGTTCCGACCGCCACCCCGGACCTTGGTTCCGACCGCCACCTCGGACATTGGTTCCGACCGCCACCCCGGATATTGGTTCCGATGGCCACTCCAGACCTTGGTTCGGACTGCCACCGTGGACCTTGCTTCCGACCGCCTTCCCGGACCTTGGTTCCGACCGCCACCCCGGACCTTGGTTCCGACCGCCACCCCGGACCTTGTTTCCGACCGCCACCCCGTACCTTGGTTCCAACTGCCACCCCGGACCTTGGTTCCGACCGCCACGCCGGACCTTGGTTCCGTCCGCCACCCTGGAACTTGGTTCCGACCGCTGCCCCGGACCTTGGTTCCGAACGCCTCCCCAGACCTTGGTTCCGACCTACACCCCGGACGTTGGTTCCGACCGCCCCCCCGGACCTTGTTTGCGACTGCTCCCCAGACCTTGGTTCCGACCACTACGCCGGACCTTGGTTCCTACTGCCCCCCGGAGCTTGATTCCGAAAGCCACCCCGGACCTTTGTTCCGACTGCCACCCCGGACCTTCGTTCCGACCGACCCCCCGGACCTTGGTTCCGACCGCCACCCCGGAACTTTTTTCCGACCGCTGCCACGGACCTTGGTTGCGACCGCCACCCCGGACCTTGGTTCCGACCTCCACCCCGGACCTTGGTTCCGACTGTCACCCCGGACCTTGGTTCCTACCGCCACCTCGGAACTTGGTTCCGACCGCTGCCACGGACCTTGGTTGCGACCGCCACCCCGGACCTTGGTTCTGACCTCCACCCCGGACCTTGGTTCCGACTGTCACCCCGGACCTTGGTTCCGACTGCCACCTTGGCTTCTGACCGCCACCTCGGACCTTGGTTCTGACTGTCACACCGGACCGTGGTTCCGACCGCCACCCTGGAACGTGGTTCCGAACGCCACACCTGACCTTGTTTCCGACCGCCACTCCGGACCTTGGTTCAGAACGCCACACCGGACCTTGGTTCCAACGGCCACCCTGGAGCTTGGTTCCAACCGCCACTTCGGACCATGTGACTGACCGCGACCCCGGAGCTTGGTTCCGACCGCCACCCCGGACCTTGGTTCCAACGGCCACCCTGGACCTTGGTTCCAACCGCCACTTCGGACCATGTGACTGACCGCGACCCCGGAGCTTGGTTCCGACCACCCCCCGGACCTTGGTTCCGACCACCCCCCGGACCTTGGTTCCGACCGCAACCCCGGACCTTGGTTCCGATCGCCACCCGGACCTTGGTTCCGACCGCCACCCCAGAACTTAGTTCCGAACGCCACCCCGGAACGTGGTTCCGACCACGACCCCGGCCCTTGGTTCCGACCGCCACCTCGGACCTTGGATCCGACCACCACCCCAGGCCTTGATTCCGCCCGCCACCCCGGCCCTTGGTTCCGACCGCCACCCCGTAACTTGGTTCCGACCCCCACCCCTGACCTTGGTTCCGACCGCCACCCCGGACCTTGGTCCCGACCGCCACCACGGCACTTGGATCCGACCGCCACCCCGGACTATAGTTCCGACCACCACCCCGGACCTTGGTTCCGACCGCCGCCCCGGACCTTGGTTCCGACAGCCACCCCGGACCTTGGTTCCGACCGCCACGCCGGAGCTTGGTTCCGACCACCACCCCGGAACTTGGTCCCGACAGCCACCTCAGACCTTGGTTCCGACCGCCACCCCGGAACCTTGTTTCCGACCGCCACCCCGGACATTGGTTCCGACCGCCACCCCGGACCTTGGTTCCGACCGCCACCTCGGACATTGGTTCCGACCGCCACCCCGGATATTGGTTCCGATGGCCACTCCAGACCTTGGTTCGGACTGCCACCGTGGACCTTGCTTCCGACCGCCTTCCCGGACCTTGGTTCCGACCGCCACCCCGGACCTTGCTTCCGACCGCCACCCCGGACCTTGTTTCCGACCGCCACCCCGTACCTTGGTTCCAACTGCCACCCCGGACCTTGGTTCCGACCGCCACGCCGGACCTTGGTTCCGTCCGCCACCCTGGAACTTGGTTCCGACCGCCGCCCCGGACCTTGGTTCCGAACGCCTCCCCAGACCTTGGTTCCGACCTACACCCCGGACGTTGGTTCCGACCGCCCCCCCGGACCTTGTTTGCGACTGCTCCCCAGACCTTGGTTCCGACCACTACGCCGGACCTTGGTTCCTACTGCCCCCCGGACCTTGATTCCGAAAGCCACCCCGGACCTTTGTTCCGACTGCCACCCCGGACCTTCGTTCCGACCGACCCCCTGGACCTTGGTTCCGACCGCCACCCCGGAACTTTTTTCCGACCGCTGCCACGGACCTTGGTTGCGACCGCCACCCCGGACCTTGGTTCCGACCGCCACCCCGGACATTGGTTCCGACCGCCACCCCGGACCTTGGTTCCGACCGCCACCTCGGACATTGGTTCCGACCGCCACCCCGGATATTGGTTCCGATGGCCACTCCAGACCTTGGTTCGGACTGCCACCGTGGACCTTGCTTCCGACCGCCTTCCCGGACCTTGGTTCCGACCGCCACCCCGGACCTTGGTTCCGACCGCCACCCCGGACCTTGTTTCCGACCGCCACCCCGTACCTTGGTTCCAACTGCCACCCCGGACCTTGGTTCCGACCGCCACGCCGGACCTTGGTTCCGTCCGCCACCCTGGAACTTGGTTCCGACCGCCGCCCCGGACCTTGGTTCCGAACGCCTCCCCAGACCTTGGTTCCGACCTACACCCCGGACGTTGGTTCCGACCGCCCCCCCGGACCTTGTTTGCGACTGCTCCCCAGACCTTGGTTCCGACCACTACGCCGGACCTTGGTTCCTACTGCCCCCCGGAGCTTGATTCCGAAAGCCACCCCGGACCTTTGTTCCGACTGCCACCCCGGACCTTCGTTCCGACCGACCCCCCGGACCTTGGTTCCGACCGCCACCCCGGAACTTTTTTCCGACCGCTGCCACGGACCTTGGTTGCGACCGCCACCCCGGACCTTGGTTCCGACCTCCACCCCGGACCTTGGTTCCGACTGTCACCCCGGACCTTGGTTCCTACCGCCACCTCGGAACTTGGTTCCGACCGCTGCCACGGACCTTGGTTGCGACCGCCACCCCGGACCTTGGTTCTGACCTCCACCCCGGACCTTGGTTCCGACTGTCACCCCGGACCTTGGTTCCGACTGCCACCTTGGCTTCTGACCGCCACCTCGGACCTTGGTTCTGACTGTCACACCGGACCGTGGTTCCGACCGCCACCCTGGAACGTGGTTCCGAACGCCACACCTGACCTTGTTTCCGACCGCCACTCCGGACCTTGGTTCAGAACGCCACACCGGACCTTGGTTCCAACGGCCACCCTGGACCTTGGTTCCAACCGCCACTTCGGACCATGTGACTGACCGCGACCCCGGAGCTTGGTTCCGACCGCCACCCCGGACCTTGGTTCCAACGGCCACCCTGGACCTTGGTTCCAACCGCCACTTCGGACCATGTGACTGACCGCGACCCCGGAGCTTGGTTCCGACCACCCCCCGGACCTTGGTTCCGACCACCCCCCGGACCTTGGTTCCGACCGCAACCCCGGACCTTGGTTCCGATCGCCACCCGGACCTTGGTTCCGACCGCCACCCCAGAACTTAGTTCCGAACGCCACCCCGGAACGTGGTTCCGACCACGACCCCGGCCCTTGGTTCCGACCGCCACCTCGGACCTTGGATCCGACCACCACCCCAGGCCTTGATTCCGCCCGCCACCCCGGCCCTTGGTTCCGACCGCCACCCCGTAACTTGGTTCCGACCCCCACCCCTGACCTTGGTTCCGACCGCCACCCCGGACCTTGGTCCCGACCGCCACCACGGCACTTGGATCCGACCGCCACCCCGGACTATAGTTCCGACCACCACCCCGGACCTTGGTTCCGACCGCCGCCCCGGACCTTGGTTCCGACAGCCACCCCGGACCTTGGTTCCGACCGCCACGCCGGAGCTTGGTTCCGACCACCACCCCGGAACTTGGTCCCGACAGCCACCTCAGACCTTGGTTCCGACCGCCACCCCGGAACCTTGTTTCCGACCGCCACCCCGGACATTGGTTCCGACCGCCACCCCGGACCTTGGTTCCGACCGCCACCTCGGACATTGGTTCCGACCGCCACCCCGGATATTGGTTCCGATGGCCACTCCAGACCTTGGTTCGGACTGCCACCGTGGACCTTGCTTCCGACCGCCTTCCCGGACCTTGGTTCCGACCGCCACCCCGGACCTTGCTTCCGACCGCCACCCCGGACCTTGTTTCCGACCGCCACCCCGTACCTTGGTTCCAACTGCCACCCCGGACCTTGGTTCCGACCGCCACGCCGGACCTTGGTTCCGTCCGCCACCCTGGAACTTGGTTCCGACCGCCGCCCCGGACCTTGGTTCCGAACGCCTCCCCAGACCTTGGTTCCGACCTACACCCCGGACGTTGGTTCCGACCGCCCCCCCGGACCTTGTTTGCGACTGCTCCCCAGACCTTGGTTCCGACCACTACGCCGGACCTTGGTTCCTACTGCCCCCCGGACCTTGATTCCGAAAGCCACCCCGGACCTTTGTTCCGACTGCCACCCCGGACCTTCGTTCCGACCGACCCCCTGGACCTTGGTTCCGACCGCCACCCCGGAACTTTTTTCCGACCGCTGCCACGGACCTTGGTTGCGACCGCCACCCCGGACCTTGGTTCCGACTGTCACCCCGGACCTTGGTTCCTACCGCCACCTCGGAACTTGGTTCCGACCGCTGCCACGGACCTTCGTTGCGACCGCCACCCCGGACCTTGGTTCTGACCTCCACCCCGGACCTTGGTTCCGACTGTCACCCCGGACCTTGGTTCCGACTGCCACCTTTGCTTCTGACCGCCACCTCGGACCTTGGTTCTGACTGTCACACCGGACCGTGGTTCCGACCGCCACCCTGGAAGGTGGTTCCGAACGCCACACCTGACCTTGTTTCCGACCGCCACTCCGGACCTTGGTTCAGAACGCCACACCGGACCTTGGTTCCGACCGCCCCCCCGGACCTTGGTTCCGACTGCCACCCCGGACCTTGGTTACGACCGCCCCCCCGGACCTTGGATCCGACTGCCCCCCCGGACCTTGGTTCCGACTGCCACCCCGGACCTTGGTTCTGACCGCCACCCCGGAACTTGGTTGCGACCGCCACCCCGGACCTTGGTTCCGACCTCCACCCTGGACCTTGGTTCCGACCGTCAACCCGGACCTTGGTTCCGACCCCCAACCCGGACCTTAGTTCCAACTGCCACCATGGCTTCTGACCGCCACGCCGGACCTTGGCTCCGACTGCCAACCCGGACGTTGTTTCCGGCCGCCTCCCCGGACCATGGTTCCGACTGCCACCCCGGACCTTGGTTCCGACCGCCTCCCCGGACCTTGGTTCCGACTGCCACCCTGAACCTTGGTTACGACCGCCCCCCCGGAACTTGGTTCCGACCGCCCCCCCGGACCTTGGTTCCGACTGCCACACCTGACCTTGGTTCCGACCGCCACCTCAGACTTGGTTCCGACCGCCACTCCGGACCTTGGTTCAGAACGCCACCCCGGACCTTGTTTACGACCGCCCCCCCGGACCTTGGTTCCGACCGCCCCCCCGGACCTTGGTTCCGACCGCCACCCCGGAACGTTGTTCCGACCGCCACCCCGGACCTTGGTTGCGACCGCCACCCCGGACCTTGTTTCCGACAGCCACCCCGGACCTGAGTTCCAACCGCCACCCCGGACCTTGGTTCCGATTGCCACCCCGGACCTTGGTTCCGACCGCCACCTCGGACATTGGTTCCGACCGCCACGCCGGACCTTGGTTCCGACCGCCACCCCGGACCTTGGTTCCGACCGCCACCTCAGACTTGGTTCCGACCGCCACCCCGGACCTTGGTTCCAACGGCCACCCCGGACATTGGTTCCGACCGCCAACCGAGACCATGTGTCTGACCGCGACCCCGGACCTTGGTTCCGACCACCCCCCGGACATTGGTTCCGACCGCAACCCCCGACCTTGGTTCCGACCGCAACCCAGGACCTTGGTTCCGACCGCCACCCCGGAACGTAGTTCCGACCGCCACCCCGGAACGTGGTTCCAACCACGACCCCGGCCCTTGTTTCCGACCGCCACCCCGGACCCTGGATCCGACCACCACCCCAGGCCTTGATTCAGCCCGCCACCCCGGCCCTTGGTTCCGACCGCCACCCCGTAACTTGGTTCCGACCCCCACCCCAGACCTTGGTTCCGACCGCCACCCCGGACCTTGGTCCCGACCGCCACCACGGCACTTGGTTCCGATCGCCACCCCGGACTATGGTTCCGACCGCCACCCCGTCCCTTGGTTCCGACCGCCGCCCCCGACCATGGTTCCGACAGCCACCCCGGACCTTAGTTCCAACCGCCACCCCGGACCTTGGTTCCGACCGCCATCCCGGACCTTCGTTCCGACCGCCACCCCGGACGTTGGTTCCGACCGCCACACCGGAGCTTGGTTCCGACCACCACCCCGGAACTTGGTTCCGACAGCCACCTCAGACCTTGGTTCCGACCGCCACCCCGGATCCTTGTTTCCGACCGCCACCCCGGACATTGGTTCCGACCGCCACCCCGGACCTTGGTTCCGACCGCCACCTCGGACATTGGTTCCGACCGCCACCCCGGACATTGGTTCCGATGGCCACTCCAGACTTTGGTTCCGATTGCCACCGTGGACCTTGGTTCCGACCGCCCACCCGGACCTTGGTTCCGACCGCCCCCCCGGACCTTGGTTCCGACCGCCACACCGGAACGTGGTTCCGACCGCCACCCCGGACCTTGGTTGCGACCGCCACCCCGGACCTTGTTTCCGACCTCCACCCCGGACCTTGGTTCCGACCGTCACCCCGGACCTTGGTTCCGACCGCCAACCCGGAACTTGATTCCGACCGCCACGCCGGACCTTGGTTCCGGCCGCCACCCCGGACCTTGGTTCCGACCGCCACCTCAGACTTGGTTCCGACCGCCACCCCGGACCTTGGTTCCAACGGCCAACCCGGACCTTGGTTCCGACCACCCCCCGGACATTGGTTCCGACCGCAACCCCCGACCTTGGTTCCGACCGCAACCCCAGACCTTGGTTCCGACCGCCACCCCGGAACCTAGTTCCGACCGCCACCCCGGAACGTGGTTCCGACCACGACCACGGCCCTTGTTTCCGACCGCCACCCCGGACCCTGGATCCGACCACCACCCCAGGCCTTGATTCCGCCCGCCACCCCGGCCCTTGGTTCCGACCGCCACCCCGTAACTTGGTTCCGACCCCCATCCCAGACCTTGGTTCCGATCGCCACCCCGGACTATGGTTCCGACCGCCACCCCGTACCTTGGTTCCGACGGCCGCCCCCGACCATGGTTCTGACAGCCACCCCGGACCTTAGTTCCAACCGCCACCCCGGACCTTGGTTCCGACCGCCACCCCGGACCTTCGTTCCGACCGCCACCCCGGACGTTGGTTCCGACCGCCACACCGGAGCTTGGTTCCGACCACCACCCCGGAACTTGGTTCCGACACCCACCTCAGACCTTGGTTCCGACCGCCACCCCGGATCCTTGTTTCCGACCGCCACCCCGGACATTGGTTCCGACCGCCACCCCGGACCTTGGTTCCGACCGCCACCTCGGACATTGGTTCCGACCGCCACCCCGGACATTGGTTCCGATGGCCACTCCAGACTTTGGTTCCGAATGCCACCGTGGACCTTGGTTCCGACCGCCCACCCGGACCTTGGTTCCGACCGCCTCCCCGGACCTTGGTTCCGACCGCCACACCGGACATGGGTTCCGATCGCCACGCCGGACCTTGGTTCCGAATGCCACCCCGGACCTTGTTTCCGACCGCCACCTCGGACCTTGGTTCCCACCGCCACCCCGGACCTTGTATCCGACCACCACCCCGGACCCTGATTCCGCACGCCACCACGGCCCTTGGTTCCGACCGCCACCCCGTAACTTGGTTCCGACCGCCACCCCAGACCTTGGTTCCGACCGCCACCTAGGACATTGCTTCCGACCGCCGCCCCCGACCTTGGTTCCGACCGCCACCCCGGACCTTGGTTCCAAAGGCCACCCTGGACCTTGGTTCCAACCGCCACCCCGGACCATGTGTCTGATCGCGACCCCGGACCTTGGTTCCGACCACCCCCCGGACCTTGGTTCCGACCGCAACCCCGGACCTTGGTTCCGATCGCCACCCGGACCTTGGTTCCGACCGCCACCCCGGAACTTAGTTCCGACCGCCACCCCGGAACGTGGTTCCGACCACGACCCCGGCCCTTGGTTCCGACCGCCACCCCGGACCTTGGATCCGACCACCACCCCAGGCCTTGATTCCGCCCGCCACCCCGGCCCTTGGTTCCGACCGCCACACCGTAACTTGGTTCCGACCCCCACCCCTGACCTTGGTACCGACCGCCACCCCGGAGCTTGGTCCCGACCGCCACCACGGCACTTGGATCCGACCGCCACCCCGGACTATGGTTCCGACCGCCACCCCGGACCTTGGTTCCGACCGCCGCCCCCGACCTTGGTTCCGACAGCCACCCCAGACCTTAGTTCCAACCGCCACCCCGGTCCTTGGTTCCGACCGCCACCCCGGACCTTGGTTCCGACCGCCACCCCGGACCTTGGTTCCGACCGCCACGCCGGAGATTGGTTCCGACCACCACCCCGGAACTTGGTTCCGACAGCCACCTCAGACCTTGGTTCCGACCGCCACCCCGGAACCTTGTTTCCGACCGCCACCCCGGACATTGGTTCCGACCGCCACCCCGGACCTTGGTTCCGACCGCCACCTCGGACATTGGTTCCGACCGCCACCCCGGACATTGGTTCCGATGGCCACTCCAGACCTTGGTTCCGACTGCCACCGTGGACCTTGGTTCCGACCGCCCACCCGGACCTTGGTTCCGACCGCCTCCCTGGACCTTGGTTCCGACCGCCACACCGGACCTGGGTTCCGATCGCCACGCCGGACCTTGGTTCCGACTGCCACCCCGGACCTTGGTTCCGACCGCCACCTCGGACCTTGGTTCCGATCGCCACCCCGGACCTTGGTTCTGACCGCCTCCCCAGACCTTACTTCCGACCGCCACCCCGGACCTTTTTTCCGACCGCCAACCCGGACCTTAGTTCCGACCGCCACCCCGCACCTTGGATCCGACCACCACCCCGGACCTTGATTCAGCCCGCCACCCCGGCCCTTGGTTCCGACCGCCACCCAGTAACTTGGTTCCGACCGCCACCCCAGACCTTGTTTCCGACCGCCACACCAGACCTTGGTTCCGAACGCCACCACGGAACTTGCTTCCGACCGCCACCACGGACTATGGTTCCGACGCCACCCCGAACCTTGGTTCCAACGGCCACCCCGGACCTTGGCTCCGACTGCCACCCCGGACCTTGCATCCGACCGCCTCCCCGGACCTTGGTTCCGACCGCCACGCCGGACCTTGGTTCCGACCGCCACCCCGGAACTTGGTTCCGATCGCCACCTCGGACATTGGTTCTGACCGCCGCCCCGGACCTTGGTTCTGACCGCCATCCCGGACCTTGGTTCCGACCGCCACCTCGGACATTGATTCCGACCGCCACCTCGGACATTGGTTCCGACCGCCACCCCGGACATTGGTTCCGACTGCCACTCCGGACCTTGGTTCCGACTGCCACCGCAGACCTTGGTTCCGACCGTCCACCCGGACCTTGGTTCCGACCGACAACCATTGGTTCTGACTGCCACCCCGTACCTTGGTTCCGAACAGCACCCCAGTCATTGGTTCCGACCACAAACCCGGACCTCGGTTCCGACCACCACTCCGGATCTTGGTTCCGACTGCCACCCCGGACCTTGGTTCCGACCGCCGCCCCGGACCTTGGTTCCGACCGCCACCCCGGACCTTGGTTCCAACTGCCACCCGGAACCTTGGTTCCGACCGCCACCTCGGACATTGGTTCCGACCACCACCCCGGACATTGGTTCCGCCCGCCACCCGGGACCTTGGATCCAACCACCACCCCGGACCTTGATTCCGCCCGCCACCCCGGCCCTTGGTTCCGACCGCCACCCTGTAACTTCGTTCCGACCGCCTCCCCGGACTATGGTTCCGACCGCCACCCCGGACCTTGGTTCCGACCGCCGCCCCCGACCTTGGTTCCGACAGCCACCCCGGACCTGAGTTCCAACCGCCACCCCGGACCTTGGTTCCGATTGCCACCCCGGACCTTGGTTCCGACCGCCACCTCGGACATTGGTTCCGACCGCCACCCCGGACATTGGTTCCGATGGCCACTCCAGACCTTGGTTCCGACTGCCACCGTGGACCTTGGTTCCGACCGCCCACCCGGACCTTGGTTCCGACCGCCTCCCCGGACCTCGGTTCCGATCGCCACGCCGGACCTTGGTTCCGACTGCCACCCCGGACCTTGGTTCCGACCGCCACCTCGGACCTTGGTTCCGATCGCCACCCCGGAACTTGTTTCCGACCGCCACCTCGGACCTTGGTTCCGACCGCCACCCCGGACTGTGGTTCCGACCGACACCTCCGACCTTGGTACCGACCGCCACCCCGGAGCTTGGTCCCGACCGCCACCACGGCACTTGGATCCGACCGCCACCCCGGACTATGGTTCCGACCGCCACCCCGGACCTTGGTTCCGACCGCCGCCCCCGACCTTGGTTCCGACAGCCACCCCAGACCGTAGTTCCAACCGCCACCCCGGACCTTGGTTCCGACCGCCACCCCGGACCTTGGTTCCGACCGCCACCCCGGACCTTGGTTCCGACCGCCACGCCGGAGATTGGTTCCGACCACCACCCCGGAACTTGGTTCCGACAGCCACCTCAGACCTTGGTTCCGACCGCCACCCCGGAACCTTGTTTCCGACCGCCACCCCGGACATTGGTTCCGATGGCCACTCCAGACCTTGGTTCCGACTGCCACCGTGGACCTTGGTTCCGACCGCCCACCCGGACCTTGGTTCCGACCGCCTCCCCGGACCTTGGTTCCGACCGCCACACCGGACCTGGGTTCCGATCGCCACGCCGGACCTTGGTTCCGACTGCCACCCCGGACCTTGGTTCCGACCGCCTCCCCGGACCTTGGTTCCGACCGCCACACTGGACCTTGATTCCGATCGCCACGCCGGACCTTGGTTCCGACCGCCACCTCGGACCTTGGTTCCGATCGCCACCCCGGACCTTGGTTCTGAACTCCTCCCCAGACCTTACTTCCGACCGCCACCCCGGACCTTGGTTCCGACCGCCGCCCCCGACCTTGGTTCCGACAGCCACCCCGGACCTTGGTTCCGACCGCCGCCCCGGACCTTGGTTCCGACCGCCACCCCGGATATTCGTTCTGACCGCCACCCCGGACCGTGGTTCCGACCGACACCTCCGACATTGGTTCCGACCGCCACACCGGACATTGGTTCCGACTGTCTTTCCAGACCTTGGTTCCGACTGCCACCGCGGACCTTGGTTCCGACCGCCCACCCGGACCTTGCTTCCGACCGCCTCCCCGGAGCTTGGTTCCGACCGCCACCCCGGACCTTGTTTCCGACCGCCAACCCGGACCGTTGTTCCGACCTCAACCCCGGACCTTGGGTCCGACCACCACCCCGGAACTTGTTTCCGACCGCCAACCCGGACCATAGTTCCGACCGCCACCCCGGACCTATGGTCCGACCACCACCCCGGACCTTGATTCCGCCCGCCACCCCGGCCCTTGGCTCCGACAGCCACCCCGTAACTTGGTTCCGACCGCCACCCCAGACCTTGCTTCCGACCGCCACCCCAGACCTTGCTTCCGAACGCCACCATGGAACTTGGTTCCGACCGCCACCCCGGACTATGGTTCCGACCGCCACCTAGTACCTTGGTTCCGACCGCCGCCCCCGACCTTGGTTCCGCCCGCCACTCCGGCCCTTGGCTCCGACCGCCACCCCGTAACTTGGTTCTGACCGCCACCCCAGACCTTGGTTCCGACCGCCACCCCAGACCTTGGTTCCGAACGCCACCACGGAACTTGGTTCCGACCGCCACCCCGGACTATTGTTCCAACCGCCACCTAGGACCTTGGTTCCGACCGCCGCCCCCGACCTTGGTTCCGACCACCACCCCGGACCTTGGTTCCAACGCCCATCCCGGACATTGGTTCCGACCGCCACCCCGGACCATGTGTCTGACCGCGACCCCGGACCTTGGTTCCGACCACCCCCCGGACATTGGTTCCGACCGAAACCCCGGACCTTGGTTCCGACCGCCACCCGGACCTTGGTTCCGACTGCCACCCCGGAACTTAGTTCCGACCGCCACCCCGGAACATGGTTCCGACCACGACCCCGGCCCTTGGTTCCGACCGCCACCCCGGACCTTGGATCCGACCACCACCCCAGGCCTTGATTCTGCCCGCCACCCCGGCCCTTGGTTCCGACCGCCACCTTGTAACTTGGTTCCGACCCCCACCCCAGAACTTGGTTCCGACTGCCACCCCAGACCTTGGTCCCGACCGCCACCACGGCACTTGGTTCCGACCGCCATCCCGGACTATGGTTCCGACTGCCACCCCGGACCTTGGTTCCGACCGCCGCCCCCGACATTGGTTCCGACTGCCACCCCGGACCATAGTTCCAACCGCCTCCCCGGACCTTGGTTCCGACCGCCACCCCGGACCTTGGTTCCGATCGCCACCCCGGACGTTGGTTCCGACCGCCACGCCAGAGCTTGGTTCCGACCGCCACCTCGGACATTTGTTCCGACCGCCAACCCGGACATTGGTTCCGATGGCCACTCCAGACCTTGGTTCCGACTGCCACCGTGGACCTTGGTTCCGACCGCCCACCCGGACCTTGGTTCCGACCGCCTCCCCGGACCTTGGTTCCGACCGCCACATTGGACCTTGGTTCCGATCGCCACGCCGGACCTTGGTTCCGACTGCGACCTCGGAACTTGGTTCCGATCGCCTCCCCGGACCTTGGTTCCGACCGCCACCTCGGACCTTGGGTCCGAACGCCACCCCGGACCTTGGTTCTGAACTCCTCCCCAGACCTTACTTCCGACCGCCACCCCGGACCTTTTTTCCGGCCGCCAACCCGGACCTTGGTTCCGACCGCCACCCCGGACCTTGGATCCGACCGCCACCCCGTAACTTGGTTCCGACCGCCACCCCAGACCTTGGTTCCGACCGCCACACCAGACCTTGGTTCCGAACACCACCACGGAACTTGCTTCCAACCGCCACACCGGACTATGGTTCCGACCGCCACCCCGGACCTTGGTTCCGACCGCCACCCCCGACCTTGGTACCGACCGCCATCCCGAACCTTGGTTCCAACGGCCACCCCGGACCTTGGTTCCGACTGCCACCCCGGACCTTGGTTCCGACCGCCTCCCCGGACCTCGGTTCCGACCGCCACCCCGGAACTTGGTTCCGACCGCAGCCCCGGACCTTGGGTCTGACCGCCACCCCGGAACTTGGTTCTGACCGCCGCCCCGGACCTTGGTTCCGACCGGCATCCCCGACCTTGGTTCCGACCGCCACCCCGGACCTTGTTTCCGACCGCCACCTCGGACATTGGTTCCGACCGCCACCCCGGACATTGGTTCCGACTGCCACTCCGGACCTTGGTTCCGACTGCCACCGCAGACCTTGGTTCCGACCGTCCACCCGGACCTTGGTTCCAACCGACAACCATTGGTTCTGACTGCCACCCCGTACCTTGGTTCCGAACAGCACCCCAGTCATTGGTTTCGACCACAACCTCGGACCTCGGTTCCGACCACCACTCCGGACCTTGGTTCCAACTGCCACCCGGAACCTTGGTTCCGACCGCCACCTCGGACATTGGTTCCGACCACCACCCCGGACATTGGTACCGCCCGCCACCCGGGACCTTGGATCCGACCACCACCACGGACCTTGATTCCGCCCGCCACCCCGGCCCTTGGTTCCGACCGCCACCCTGTAACTTGGTTTCGACCGCCTCCCCGGTCCTTGGTTCCGACCGCCACACCGGACCTGGGTTCCGATCGCCACGCCGGACCTTGGTTCCGACTGCCACCTCGGACCTTGGTTCCGATCGCCTCCCCGGACCTTGGTTCCGACCGCTACCTCGGACCTTGGTTCCGATTGCGACCCCGGACCTTGGTTCTGAACTCCTCCCCAGACCTTACTTCCGACCGCCACCCCGGACCTTTTATCCGGCCGCCAACGCAGACCTTAGTTCCGACCGCCACCCCAAACCTTGGATCCGACCACCACCCCGGACCTTGATTCCGCCCGCCACCCCGGCCCTTGGTTCCGACCGCCACCCCGTAACTTGGTTCCGACCGCCACCCCAGACCTTGGTTCCGACCGCCACACCAGACCTTGGTTCCGAACACCACCACGGAACTTGCTTCCTACCGCCACACCGGACTATGGTTCCGACCGCCACCCCGGACCTTGGTTCCGACCGCCGCCACCGACCATGGTTCCGACCGCCATCCCGAACCTTGGTTCCAACGGCCACCCCGGACCTTGGATCCGACTGCCACCCTGGACCTTGGTTCCGACCGCCTCCCCGGACCTTGGTTCCGACCGCCACGACGGACCTTCGTTCCGACCGCCACACCGGAACTTGGTTCCGACCGCAGCCCCGGACCTTGGTTCCGACCGCCACCCCGGAACTTGGTTCCGACCGCCGCCCCGGGCCTTGGTTCCGACCAGCATCCCGGACCTTGGTTCCGACCGCTACCCCGGACCTTGGTTCCGACCGCCACCTCGGACATTGGTTCCGACCGCCACCCCAGACCTTGGTCCCGACCGCCACCACGGCACTTGGTTCCGACCGCCACCCCGGACTATGGTTCCGACTGCCACCCCGGACATTGGTTCCGACTGCCACTCCGGACCTTGGTTCCGACTGCCACCGCAGACCTTGGTTCCGACCGTCCACCCGGACCTTGGTTCCAACCGACAACCATTGGTTCTGACTGCCACCCCGTACCTTGGTTCCGAACAGCACCCCAGTCATTGGTTTCGACCACAACCCCGGACCTCGGTTCCGACCACCACTCCGGACCTTGGTTCCAACTGCCTCCCGGAACCTTGGTTCCGACCGCCACCTCGGACATTGGTTCCGACCACCACCCCGGACATTGGTTCCGCCCGCCACCCGGGACCTTGGATCCGACCACCACCACGGACCTTGATTCCGACCGCCACCCTGTAACTTGGTTCCGACCGCCACCCCAGACCGTGGTTCCGACCGCCACCCCGTACCTTGGTTGCGACCGCCACCACGGAACTTGGTTCCGACCGCCTCACCGGACTATGGTTCCGACCGCCACCCCGGACCTTGGTTCCGACCGTCGCCCCCGACCTTGGTTCCAACCGCCACCCCGGAACTTGGTTCCGACTGCCACCCCGGACCTTGGTTCCGACCGCCACCCCGGACCTTGGTTCCGACCGCCACACCGGACCTCGGTTCCGCCCACCACCCCGGAACCTGTTTCCGACAGCCACCTCAGACCTTGGTTCCGACCGCCACCCCGGAACTGGGTTCCGACCACCTCCCCAGACCTTACGTCCGACCGCCACCGCGGACCCTGTTTCCGACCGCCACCCCGGACCATGGTTCCATTCACGACCCCGGACCTTCGTTTCGACCGCCAACCCGGACCTTAGTTCCGACTGCCACCCCGGACCATGGGTCCGACAGCCACCCCGGACATTGATTCCACCCGCCACCACGGCCTTTGGTTCCGAACACCACCCCGTAACTTGGTTCCGACCGCCACCGAAGACCTTGGTTCCGACCGCCACCCCGGACCTCGGTTCCGACCGCCACCACGGAACATGGTTCTGACCGCCACCTCAGACTTTTGTTCCGACCGCCACCCCGGACCTTGGTTCCGACCGCCGCCCCGGACCTTGGTTCCGACCGCCACCCCGGACTTTGGTTCCGACCGCCAACCCGGACCATGTTTCCGACCGCCACCTCGAAATTTGGTTCCGACCGCCATCCCGGATATTGGTTCCGACCGCCACCCCGGACCGTGGTTCCGACCGACACCTCCGACATTGGTTCCGACCGCCAAACCGGACATTGGTTCCGACTGTCTTTCCAGACCTTGGTTCCGACTGCCACCGCGGACCTTGGTTCCGACCGCCCACCCGGACCTTGCTTCCGACCGCCTCCCCGGAGCTTGGATCCGACCGCCACCGCGGACCTGGGTTCCGATCGCCACGCCGGACCTTGGTTCCGACTGCCACCCCAGACCTTGGTTCCGACCGCCACCTCGGACCTTGGTTCCGACCGCCGCCCCCGACCTTGGTTCCAACCGCCACCCCGGAACTTGGTTCCGACCGCCACCCCGGACCTTGGTTCCGACCGCCACCCCGGACCTTGGTTCCGACCGCCACGCCGGACCTCGGTTCCGCCAATCACCCCGGAACTTGTTTCCGACAGCCACCTCAGACCTTGGTTCCGAACGCCACCCCGGAACTGGGTTCCGACCACCTCCCCAGACCTGACGTCCGACCGCCACCGCGGACCTTGTTTCCGACCGCCACCCCGGACCATGGTTCCATTCACGACCCCGGACCTTCGTTTCGACCGCCAACCCGGACCTTAGTTCCGACTGCCACCCCGGACCTTGGGTCCGACAGCCACCCCGGACATTGATTCCACCCGCCACCACGGCCTTTGGTTCCGAACACCACCCCGTAACTTGGTTCCGACCGCCACCGAAGACCTTGGTTCCGACCGCCACCCCGGAGCTCGGTTCCGACCGCCACCACGGAACTTGGTTCCGACCGCCACCTCAGACTTTTCTTCCGACCGCCACCCCGGACCTTGGTTCCGACCGCCGCCCCGGACCTTGGTTCCGACCGCCACCCCGGACCTTGGTTCCGACCGCCACCCCGGACCTTGTTTCCGACCGCCACCTCGGAATTTGGTTCCGACCGCCATCCCGGATATTGGATCCGACCGCCACCCCGGACCGTGGTTCCGACCGACACCTCCGACATTGGTTCCGACCGCCACACCGGACATTGGTTCCGACTGTCTTTCCAGACCTTGGTTCCGACTGCCACCGCGGACCTTGGTTCCGACCGCACACCCGGACCTTGCTTCCGACCGCCTCCCCGGAGCTTGGTTCCGACCGCCACCGCGGACCTGGGTTCCGATCGCCACGCCGGACCTTGGTGCCGACTGCCACCCCAGACCTTGGTTCCGACCGCCACCTTGGACCTTGGTTCCGACCGCCACCCCGGACCTTTGTTCTGACCGCCTCCCCAGGCCTTACTTCCGACCGCCACCCCGGACCTTGTTTCCGACCGCCAACCCGGACCGTTGTTCCGACCTCCACCCCGGACCTTGGGTCCGACCAACACCCCGGAACTTGTTTCCGACCGCCAACCCGGACCTTAGTTCCGACCGCCATCCCAGGCCTAGGGTCCGAACACCACCCCGGACCTTGATTCCGCCCGCCACCCCGGCCCTTGGCTCCGACAGCCACTCCGTAACTTGGTTCCGACCGCCACCCCAGACCTTGCTTCCGACCGCCACCCCAGACCTTGCTTCCGAACGCCACCATGGAACTTGGTTCCGACCGCCACCCCGGACTATGGTTCCGACCGCCACCTAGTTCCTTGGTTCCGACCGCCGCCCCCGACCTCGGTTCCGCCCGCCACCCCGCCCCTTGGCTCTGACCGCCACCCCGTAACTTGATTCTGACCGCCACCCCAGACCTTGGTTCCGACCGCCACCCCAGATCTTGGTTCCGAACGCCACCACGGAGCTTGGTTCCGACCGCCACTCCGGACTATTGTTCCGACCGCCACCTAGGACCTTGGTTCCAACCGCCGCCCCCGACCTTGGTTCCGACCACCACCCCGGACCTTGGTTCCAACGGCCATCCCGGACATTGGTTCCGACCGCCACCCCGGACCATGTGTCTGACCGCGACCCCGGACCTTGGTTCCGACCACCCCCCGGACATTGGTTCCGACCGCAACCCCGGACCTTGGTTCCGACCGCCACCCGGACCTTGGTTCCGACTGCCACCCCGGAACTTAGTTCCGACCGCCACCCCGGAACGTGGTTCCGACCACGACCCCGGCCCTTGGTTCCGACCGCCAACCCGGACCTTGGATCCGACCACCACCCCAGGCCTTGATTCCGCCCACCACCCCGGCCCTTGGTTCCGACCGCCACCTTGTAACTTGGTTCCGACCCCCACCCCAGACCTTGGTTCCGACTGCCACCACAGACCTAGGTCCCGACCGCCACCACGGCACTTGGTTCCGACCGCCACCCCGGACTATGGTTCCGACTGCCACCACGGACCTTGGTTCCGACCGCCGCCCCCGACCTTGGTTCCGACAGCCACCCCGGACCTTAGTTCCAACCGCCACCCCGGACCTTGGTTCCGACCGCCACCCCGGACCTTGGTTCCGACCGCCACCCCGGACGTTGGTTCCGACCGCCACGCCAGAGCTTGGTTCCGACCGCCACCTCGGACATTTGTTCCCACCGCCAACCCGGACATTGGTTCCGATGGCCACTCCAGACCTTGGTTCCGACTGCCACCGTGGACCTTGGTTCCGACTGCCCACCCGGACCTTGGTTCCGACCGCCTCCCCGGACCTTGGTTCCGACCGCCACACTGGACCTGGGTTCCGATCGCCACGCCGGACCTTGGTTCCGACTGCGACCTCGGAACTTGGTTCCGATCGCCTCCCCGGACCTTGGTTCCGACCGCCACCTCGGACCTTGGTTCCGATCGCCACCCCGGACCTTGGTTCTGAACTCCTCCCCAGACCTTACTTCCGACCGCCACCCCGGACCTTTTTTCCGGCCGCCAACCCGGACCTTGGTTCCGACCGCCACCCCGGACCTTGGATCCGACCACCACCCCGGACCTTGATTCCGCCCGCCACCCCGGCCCTTGGTTCCAACCGCCACCCCGTAACTTGGTTCCGACCGCCACCCCAGACCTTGGTTCCGACCGCCACTCCAGACCTTGGTTCCGAACACCACCACGGAACTTGCTTCCAACCGCCACACCGGACTATGGCTCCGAACACCACCCCAGACCTTGGTACCGACCGCCGCCCCCGACCTTGGTTCCGACCACCATCCCGAACCTTGGTTCCAACGGCCACCCCGGACCTTGGTTCCGACTGCCACCCCGGTCCTTGGTTCCGACCGCCTCCCCGGACCTTGGTTCCGACCGCCACGACGGACCTTGGTTCCGACCGCCACCCCGGAACTTGGTTCCGACCGCAGCCCCGGACCTTGGTTCCGACCGCCACCCCGGAACTTGGTTCCGACCGCCGCTCCGGACCTTGGTTCCGACCGCCATCCCGGACCTTGGTTCCGACCGCCACCCCGGACCTTGTTTCCGACCGCCACCTCGGACATTGGTTCCGACCGCCACCCCGGACATTGGTTCCGACTGCCACTCCGGACCTTGGTTCCGACTGCCACCGCAGACCTTGGTTCCGACCGTCCACCCGGACCTTGGTTCCAACCGACAACCATTGGTTCTGACTGCCACCCCGTACCTTGGTTCCGAACAGCACCCCAGTCATTGGTTTCGACCACAACCCCGGAACTCGGTTCCGACCACCACTCCGGACCTTGGTTCCAACTGCCACCCGGAACCTTGGTTCCGACCGCCACCACGGACATTGGTTCCGACCACCACCCCGGACATTGGTACCGCCCGACACCCGGGACCTTGGATCCGACCACCACCACGGACCTTGATTCCGCCCGCCACCCCGGCCCTTGGTTCCGACCGCCACCCTGTAACTTGGTTTCGACCGCCTCCCCGGACCTTGGTTCCGACCGCCACACCGGACCTGGGTTCCGATCGCCACGCCGGACCTTGGTTCCGACTGCCACCTCGGACCTTGGTTCCGATCGCCTCCCCGGACCTTGGTTCGGACCGCCACCTCGGACCTTGGTTCCGATCGCCACCCCGGACCTTGGTTCTGAACTCCTCCCCAGACCTTACTTCCGACCGCCACCCCGGACCTTTTATCCGGCCGCCAATCCGGACCTTAGTTCCGACCGCCACCCCAGACCTTGGATCCGACCACCACCCCGGACCTTGATTCCGCCCGCCACCCCGGCCCTTGGCTCCGACAGCCACCTCGTATCATGGTTCCGACCGCCACCCCAGACCTTGCTTCCGACCGCCACCCCAGACCTTGGTTCCGAACGCCACCATGGAACGTGGTTCCGACCGCCACCCCGGACTAAGGTTCCGACCGCCACCTAGTACCTTGGTTCCGACCGCCGCCTCCGACCTTGGTTCCGCCCGCCACCCCAGCCCTTGGCTCCGACCGCCACCCTGTAACTTGGTTCTGACCGCGACCCCAGACCTTGGTTCCGACCGCCACCCCAGAACGAGGTTCCGAACGCCACCACGGAACTTGGTTCCGACCGCCACCCCGGACTATGGTTCCGACCGCCACCTAGGACCTTGGTTCCGACCACCGCCCCCGACCTTGGTTCCGACCACCACCCCGGACCATAGTTCCGAACGCCACCCCGGAACGTGGTTCCGACCACGACCCAGGCCCTTGGTTCCGACCGCCACCCCGGACCTTGGATCCGACCACCACCCCAGGCCTTGATTCCGCCCGCCACCCCGGCCCTTGGATCCGACCGCCACCCCGTAACTTGGTTCCGACCCCCACCCCAGACCTTGGTTCCGACTGCCACCCCGGACCTTGGTCCCGACCGCCACCACGGCACTTGGTTCCGACCGCCACCCCGGACTATGGTTTCGACCGCCACCCCGGACCTTGGTTCCGACCGCCACCCCCGACCTTGGTTCCGACAGCCACCCCGGACCTTAGTTCCAACCGCCACGCCGGACCTTGGTTCCGACCGCCAACCCGGACCTTGGTTCCGACCGCCACCCCGGACGTTGGTTCCGACCGCCACGCCGGAGCATGGTTCCGACCACCACCCCGGAACCTTGTTTCCGACCGCCACCCTGGACATTGGTTCCGACCGCCACCCCGGACCTTGGTTCCGACCGCCACCTCGGACATTGGTTCCGACCGCCAACCCGGACATTGGTTCCGATGGCCACTCCAGACCTTGGTTCCGACTGCCACCGTGGGCCTTGGTTCCGACCGCCCACCCGGACCTTGGTTCCGACCGCCTCCCCGGACCTTGGTTCCGACCGCCACACCGGACCGGGGTTCCGATCGCCACGCCGGACCTTGGTTCCGACTGCCACCTCGGACCTTGGTTCCGATCGCCTCCCCGGACCTTGGTTCGGACCGCCACCTCGGACCTTGGTTCCGATCGCCACCCCGGACCTTGGTTCTGAACTCCTCCCCAGACCTTACTTCCGACCGCCACCCCGGACCTTTTTTCCGGCCGCCAACCCGGACCTTAGTTACGACCGCCACCCCAGACCTTGGATCCGACCACCACCCCGGACCTTGATTCCGCCCGCCACCCCGGCCCTTAGTTCCGACCGCCACCCCGTAACTTGGTTCCGACCGCCACCCCAGACCTTGGTTCCGACCGCCACACCAGACCTTGGTTCCGAGCACCACCACGGAACTTGCTTCCGACCGCCACACCGGACTATGGTTCCGACCGCCAAACGGACCTTGGTTCCGACCACCGCCCCCGACCTTGGTTCCGACCGCCATCCCGAACCTTGGTTCCAACGGCCACCCCGGACCTTGGTTCCGACTGCCACCCCGGACCTGGGTTCCGACCGCCTCCCCGGACCTTGGTTCCGACTGCCACCCCGGACATTGGTTCCGACTGCCACCCCGGACCCTGTTCCGACCGCCACCCGGACCTTGGTTCCGACCGTCACCTCGGACCTTGGTTCCGAATGCCACCCCGGACATTTGTTCCGACCGCCAACCGGACCTCGAGTTCTGACCACCACCCCGGACCTTGGTTCCAACCGCCAGCCCGGCCCTTGGTTCCGACCGCCAACCCGGACGCTGGTTCCGATCGCCCCCCCGGACCTTGGTTCCGAACACCACTCCGGACCTTTCTTCCGACCGCCACACCGGTCCTTGGTTCCGACCGCCACCCCGGCCCTAGATTCTGACCGCCACACCTGACCTTGGTTACGACTGCCACCACGGACCTTGGTTCCGACCGCCCCTCCGGACCTTGGTTTCAACCGCCACCCCGGACCTTTGTTCTGACCGCCACCCCGGACCTTTGTTCCGACTGCCTACATGGACCTTTGTTCCGACCGACACCCCGGACATTGGTTCCGACCGCCGCCCCGGAGTGGATCTGACTGCCACCTCGGATCTTGGTGCCGACCGCCACCCGGACCTTGGTTCCAAACGCCACCCCGGACCTTGGATCCAACCGCCACCTCGTACCTTGGTTCCGACCGCCACCCTGGACCTTGATTCCAAACGCCACCCCGGACCTTGGTTCCGAACGCCACCCCAGACCTTGGGTTCTGACCGCCATGCCGGACCTTGGTTCCGACTGCCACCTCGGACGTTGGTTCTGACCGTCACCTCGGAACTTGGTTGCGACCGCCAACCCGGACCTTGGTTCCGACCGCCACCCCGGACCTTGGTTCAGACTGCCACCCCAGAACGTGGTTCCAACCGCCACCCCAGACCTTGGTTCCGACCGCCACCTCGGACCATGGTTGCGACCGCCAACCCGGACCTTGGTTCCGACCGCCACCCCGGACCTTGGTTCCGACCGCCACCCCGGGCATTGGTTCTGAACACCCCCCTGGACCATGGTTCCGACCGCCACCCCGGACCTTTGTTCCGACCGCCCCCCCGGACCTTGGTTAAGACCGCCAACCCGGAACTTGGTTCCGAACGCCACCTTGGACCTTGGTTCTGAACGCCACCCCGGACCTGTTCCGACCGCCACCCCGGCCCTTGGTTCCGACCGCTAACCCGGACCTTGGTACCGACCGCCCCCCCGGAACTTGGTTCCGAAAACCACTCCGGACCTTGGTTCCAACCGCAACACCGGTCCTTGGATCCTACCGCCACCCCGGCACTTGGTTCTGACCGTCATCCCGGAACATGGTTCTGACCGCCACCCCGGACCTTGGTTCCGACCGCCACCCGGGACATTGGGTCCGACCGCCACCCCAGAACGTGGTTCCGACCGCCACCCCGGACATTGGTTCCGACCGCTACCCCGGATCTTGGTTCCAGCCGCCACCCCGGACCTTGGTTCTGACCGCCACCCCGGACCCTGTTCCGACGGCCACCTGGACCTTGGTTCCGACGGCCACCTCGGAACTTGGTTCCGAATGCCACCCCGGACATTGGTTCCGACGGCCACCCAGACCTCGGTTTCTGACCGCCACCCCGGACCTTGGTTCCGACCGCCACCCCGGACAATTGTTCCGACCGCCACCTCGAACCTTGGGTTCTGACCGCCACCTCGGACCTTGGTTCCGAACGCCACACTGGACCTTGGTTCCAACCGCAACACCGGTCCTTGGATCCGACCGCCACCCCGGCACTTGCTTCTGACCGTCATCCCGGAACATGGTTCCGACCGCCACCCTGGACCTTGGTTCCGACCGCCACCCGGGACATTGGTTCCGACCGCCACCCCAGAACGTGGTTCCGACCGCCACCCCGGACATTGGTTCCGACCGCTACCCCGGATCTTGGTTCCAGCCGCCACCCCGGACCTTGGTTCTGACCGCCACCCCGGACCCTGTTCCGACCGCCACCTGGACCTTGGTTCCGACCGCCACCTCGGAACTTGGTTCCGAATGCCACCCCGGACATTGGTTCCGACCGCCACCCAGACCTCGGTTTCTGACCGCCACCCCGGACCTTGGTTCCGACCGCCACCCCGGACAATTGTTCCGACCGCCACCTCGAACCTTGGGTTCTGACCGCCACCTCGGACCTTGGTTCTGAACGCCACACTGGACCTTGGTTCCGAACGCCACCCCGGACCTTAGTTCCGACCGCACCCCCGGACTTTGGTTCCGAACGCCACGCCGGACCTTGGTTCCGACCGCCACCGCCGACCTTGGTTGCGAACGAAACCCCGGACCTTGGATTCTGACCACAATGCCGGACCTTGGTTCCGACTGCCACCTCGGACATGGTTCTGACTGACACCCCGGGCCTTCATTCCGACCGTCACACCGGATTGTGGTTCCGACCGCCACCCCTGACCTTGGCTATGACCGCCACCACGGACCTTGGTTCCGACCGACCCCCTCGGACCTTGGTTTCAACCGCAAACCCGGACCTTGGTTCCGACCGCCATCCCGCACCTTTGTTCCGACTGCCCACACGGACCTTGGTTCCGACCGACACCCCGGACATTGGTTCCGACCGCCACCCCGAGTGGTTCTGACTGGCACCCCGGACCGTGGTTCCGACCGCAACCCCGGACCTTGTTTCCGACCGCCACCCCGGACCTTGCTTCCGACCGCCACCTCGTACCTTGGTTCTGACCGCCTCCCTGGACCTTGCTTCCAAACACCACCCCAGACCTTCATTCCGACCGTCACACTGGATCGTGGTTCCGACCGCCACCCCTGACCTTGGCTCAGACCGCCACCCCGGACATTGGTTCCGACTGCCACCCCGAGTGGTTCTGACTGGCACCACGGACCGTGGTTCCTACCGCAACCCCGGACCTTGTTTCCGACCGCCACCCCGGACCTTTGTTCCGACCGCCACCTCGTACCTTGGTTCCGACCGCCACGCTGTACCTTTCTTCCAAACACCACCCCGGACCTTCGTTCCGAACGCCACCCCGGACCTTGGGTTCTGACCGCCACGCCGGATCTTGGTGCCGACCGCCACCCCGGACCTTGGTTCCGAACGCCAGCCCGGCCCTTGGTTCCGACCGCCAACCTGGACGTTGTTTCCGATCGCCCCCCCGGACCTTGGTTCCGACCACCACTCCGGACCTTGCTTCCGACCGCCACACCGGTCCTTGGTTCCAACCGCCACCCCGGCCCTTGATTCTGACCGCCACCCCGGAACTTGCTTCCGACCGCCACCCCAGACCTTGGTTCCCAACGCCACACGGGACCTTGGTTCCGACCGCCACCCCAGAACGTGGTTCCGACCGCCACCCCGGAACTTGGTTCCGACCGGCACCCCGGATCTTGATTCCGAACGCCACCCTGGATCTTGGTTCTGACCGCCACCACGGACCCTGTTCCGACCGCCACCCGGACCTTGGTTCCGACCACCACCTCGGACCATGGTTCCGAATGCCACCCCGGACATTGGTGCCGACCGCCACCCGGATCTCGAGTTCTGAACGCCACCCCGGACCTTGGTTCCGACCGCCACCTCGGAACTTGGTTCCGACCGCCACCCCGGACCTGTTCCGACCGCCACCCCGGACCTTGGTTTTGACCGCCACCACGGACATTGGTTCCGACCGCCACCCCGCACCTTGGGTTCTGAGCGCCACCCGGGACCTCGGTTCTGACCGCCCCCCCGGACCTTGGTTCCAACCACCACTCCGGACCTTGGTTCCGACCACCACACAGGTCCTTGGTTCTGACCGCCACCCCGGCCCTTGGTTCTGACCGCCACCCCGGAACTTGCTTCCGACCGCCACCCCGGACCTTGGTTCCGACCGCGACCCGGGACCTTGGTTCCAACCGCCACCCCAGAACGTGGTTCCGACCACCACCCCGGACCTTGGTTCTGACCGCCACCCCGGACCCTGTTCCGACCGCCACCTGGACCTTGGTTCCGACCACCACCTCGGACCTTGTTTCCGAATGCCACCCCGGTCATTGGTTCCGACCGCCAACCGGACCTTGGGTTCTGACGACCACGCCGGACCTTGGTTCCGACCGCCACCTCGGACATTGGTTCTGACTGACACCCCGGGACTTTGTTCTGACCGTCACGCCGGATCGTGGTTCCGACCGCCACCCCTGACCTTGGTTACGACTGCCGCCACGGACCTTGGTTCCAACCGACCCCCCGGACCTTGGTTTCAACCGCCACCCCGGACCTTGGTTCCGACCGCCACCCCAGAGTGGTTCCGACCGCCATCTCGGACCTTGTTTCCGACCGCCACCCCGGACCTTGGTTCTGAACACCCCCCCGGACCATGTTTCCGACCGCCACCCCGTACCTTTGTTCCGACCGCCCCCCCGGACCTTGGTTACAACCGCCAACCCGGAACTTGGTTCCGAACGCCACCTTGGACCTTGGTTCTGAACGCCACCCCGGACCTGTTCCGCCCGCCAGCCCGGCCGTTGGTTCCGACCGCTAACCAGGACCTTGGTACTGACCGCCCCCCCGGAACTTGGTTCCGAACACCACTCCGGACCTTTGTTCCGACCGCCACCCCGGCACTTGGTTCTGACTGTCACCCCGGAACTTGGTTCCGACCGCTACCCCGGTTCTTGTTTCCGACCGCCACCTCGGTCCTTGGTTCCGACCGCCACTCCGGGCCTTGTTTCCGAACGCCACCCCGGACCTTAGTTCCGTCCGCACCCCCGGACCTTGGTTCCGACCGCGACCCGGGACCTTGGTTCCAACCGCCACCCCAGAACGTGGTTCCGACCGCCACACCGGACCTTGGTTCCGACCGCTACCCCAGATCTTGGATCCGGCCACCACCCCGGACCTTGGTTCTGACCGCCACCCCGGACCCTGTTCCGACCGCCACCTGGACCTTGGTTCCGACCACCACCTCGGACCTTGGTTCCGAATGCCACCCCGTTCATTGGGTCCGACAGCCACCCCGGACATTGATTCCACCCGCCACCACGGCCTTTGGTTCCGAACACCACCCCGTAACTTGGTTCCGACCGCCACCGAAGACCTTGGTTCCGACCGCCACCCCGGAGCTCGGTTCCGACCGCCACCACGGAACTTGGTTCCGACCGCCACCTCAGACTTTTCTTCCGACCGCCACCCCGGACCTTGGTTCCGACCGCCGCCCCGGACCTTGGTTCCGACCGCCACCCCGGACCTTGGTTCCGACCGCCACCCCGGACCTTGTTTCCGACCGCCACCTCGGAATTTGGTTCCGACCGCCATCCCGGATATTGGATCCGACCGCCAACCCGGACCGTGGTTCCGACCGACACCTCCAACATTGGTTCCGACCGCCACACCGGACATTGGTTCCGACTGTCTTTCCAGACCTTGGTTCCGACTGCCACCGCGGACTTTGGTTCCGACCGCCCACCCGGACCTTGCTTCCGACCGCCTCCCCGGAGCTTGGTTCCGACCGCCACCGCGGACCTGGGTTCCGATCGCCACGCCGGACCTTGGTTCCGACTGCCATCCCAGACCTTGGTTCCGACCGCCACCTTGGACCTTGGTTCTGAACGCCACCCCGGACCTGTTCCGACCGCCAGCCCGGCCGTTGGTTCCGACCGCTAACCAGGACCTTGGTACTGACCGCCCCCCAGGAAATTGGTTCCGAACACCACTCCGGACCTTTGTTCCGACCGCCACCCCGGCACATGGTTCTGACTGTCACCCCGGAACTTGGTTCCGACCGCTACCCCGGTTCTTGTTTCCGACCGCCACCTCGGTCCTTGGTCCCGACCGCCACTCCGGGCCTTGTTTCCGAACGCCACCCCGGACCTTAGTTCCGTCCGCACCCCCGGACCTTGGTTCCGACCGCGACCCGGGACCTTGGTTCCAACCGCCACCCCAGAACGTGGTTCCGACCGCCACACCGGACCTTGGTTCCGACCGCTACCCCAGATCTTGGATCCGGCCACCACCCCGGACCTTGGTTCTGACCGCCACCCCGGACCCTGTTCCGACCGCC
This sequence comes from Mustelus asterias, assembly GCF_964213995.1. Lineage (NCBI taxonomy): Eukaryota > Metazoa > Chordata > Chondrichthyes > Carcharhiniformes > Triakidae > Mustelus > Mustelus asterias. The sequence goes on along the minus strand of NW_027590339.1, from coordinate 227,649 downwards.
ACCTGGACCTTGGTTCCGACCACTACCTCGGACCTTGGTTCCGAATGCCACCCCGGTCATTGGGTCCGACAGCCACCCCGGACATTGATTCCACCCGCCACCACGGCCTTTGGTTCCGAACACCACCCCGTAACTTGGTTCCGACCGCCACCGAAGACCTTGGTTCCGACCGCCACCCCGGAGCTCGGTTCCGACCGCCACCACGGAACTTGGTTCCGACCGCCACCTCAGACTTTTCTTCCGACCGCCACCCCGGACCTTGGTTCCGACTGCCGCCCCGGACCTTGGTTCCGACCGCCACCCCGGACCTTGGTTCCGACCGCCACCCCGGACCTTGTTTCCGACCGCCACCTCGGAATTTGGTTCCGACCGCCATCCCGGATATTGGATCCGACCGCCACCCCGGACCGTGGTTCCGACCGACACCTCCGACATTGGTTCCGACCGCCACACCGGACATTGGTTCCGACTGTCTTTCCAGACCTTGGTTCCGACTGCCACCGCGGACCTTGGTTCCGACCGCCCACCCGGACCTTGCTTCCGACCGCCTCCCCGGAGCTTGGTTCCGACCGCCACCGCGGACCTGGGTTCCGATCGCCACGCCGGACCTTGGTGCCGACTGCCACCCCAGACCTTGGTTCCGACCGCCACCTTGGACCTTGGTTCCGACCGCCACCCCGGACCTTTGTTCTGACCGCCTCCCCAGGCCTTACTTCCGACCGCCACCCCGGACCTTGTTTCCGACCGCCAACCCGGACCGTTGTTCCGACCTCCACCCCGGACCTTGGGTCCGACCAACACCCCGGAACTTGTTTCCGACCGCCAACCCGGACCTTAGTTCCGACCGCCATCCCGGACCTAGGGTCCGAACACCACCCCGGACCTTGATTCCGCCCGCCACCCCGGCCCTTGGCTCCGACAGCCACTCCGTAACTTGGTTCCGACCGCCACTCCAGACCTTGCTTCCGACCGCCACCCCAGACCTTGCTTCCGAACGCCACCATGGAACTTGGTTCCGACCGCCACCCCGGACTATGGTTCCGACCGCCACCTAGTTCCTTGGTTCCGACCGCCGCCCCCGACCTCGGTTCCGCCCGCCACCCCGCCCCTTGGCTCCGACCGCCACCCCGTAACTTGATTCTGACCGCCACCCCAGACCTTGGTTCCGACCGCCACCCCAGATCTTGGTTCCGAACGCCACCACGGAACTTGGTTCCGACCCCCACTCCGGACTATTGTTCCGACCGCCACCTAGGACCTTGGTTCCAACCGCCGCCCCCGACCTTGGTTCCGACCACCACCCCGGACCTTGGTTCCAACGGCCATCCCGGACATTGGTTCCGACCGCCACCCCGGACCATGTGTCTGACCGCGACCCCGGACCTTGGTTCCGACCACCCCCCGGACATTGGTTCCGACCGCAACCCCGGACCTTGGTTCCGACCGCCACCCCGGAACTTAGTTCCGACCGCCACCCCGGAACTTAGTTCCGACCGCCACCCCGGAACGTGGTTCCGACCACGACCCCGGCCCTTGGTTCCGACCGCCAACCCGGACCTTGGATCCGACCACCACCCCAGGCCTTGATTCCGCCCACCACCCCGGCCCTTGGTTCCGACCGCCACCTTGTAACTTGGTTCCGACCCCCACCCCAGACCTTGGTTCCGACTGCCACCACAGACCTAGGTCCCGACCGCCACCACGGCACTTGGTTCCGACCGCCACCCCGGACTATGGTTCCGACTGCCACCCCGGACCTTGGTTCTGACCGCCGCCCCCGACCTTGGTTCCGACAGCCACCCCGGACCTTAGTTCCAACCGCCACCCCGGACCTTGGTTCCGACCGCCACCCCGGACCTTGGTTCCGACCGCCACCCCGGACGTTGGTTCCGACCGCCCCGCCAGAGCTTGGTTCCGACCGCCACCTCGGACATTTGTTCCCACCGCCAACCCGGACATTGGTTCCGATGGCCACTCCAGACCTTGGTTCCGACCGCCTCCCCGGACCTTGGTTCCGACCGCCACACTGGACCTGGGTTCCGATCGCCACGCCGGACCTTGGTTCCGACTGCGACCTCGGAACTTGGTTCACATCGCCTCCCCGGACCTTGGTTCCGACCGCCACCTCGGACCTTGGTTCCGATCGCCACCCCGGACCTTGGTTCTGAACTCCTCCCCAGACCTTACTTCCAACCGCCACCCCGGACCTTTTTTCCGGCCGCCAACCCGGACCTTGGTTCCGACCGCCACCCCGGACCTTGGATCCGACCACCACCCCGGACCTTGATTCCGCCCGCCACCCCGGCCCTTGGTTCCAACCGCCACCCCGTAACTTGGTTCCGACCGCCACCCCAGACCTTGGTTCCGACCGCCACTCCAGACCTTGGTTCCGAACACCACCACGGAACTTGCTTCCAGCCGCCACACCGGACTATGGTTCCGACCACCACCCCAGACCTTGGTTCCGACCGCCGCCCCCGACCTTGGTTCCGACCGCCATCCCGAACCTTGGTTCCAACGGCCACCCCGGACCTTGGTTCCGACTGCCACCCCGGTCCTTGGTTCCGACCGCCTCCCCGGACCTTGGTTCCGACCGCCACGACGGACCTTGGTTCCGACCGCCACCCCGGAACTTGGTTCCGACCGCAGCCCCGGACCTTGGTTCCGACCGCCACCCCGGAACTTGGTTCCGACCGCCGCTCCGGACCTTGGTTCCGACCGCCATCCCGGACCTTGGTTCCGACCGCCACCCCGGACCTTGTTTCCGACCGCCACCTCGGACATTGGTTCCGACCGCCACCCCGGACATTGGTTCCGACCGCCATCCCCGGACATTGGTTCCGACTGCCACTCCGGACCTTGGTTCCGACTGCCACCGCAGACCTTGGTTCCGACCGTCCACCCGGACCTTGGTTCCAACCGACAACCATTGGTTCTGACTGCCACCCCGTACCTTGGTTCCGAACAGCACCCCAGTCATTGGTTTCGACCACAACCCCGAAACTCGGTTCCGACCACCACTCCGGACCTTGGTTCCAACTGCCACCCGGAACCTTGGTTCCGACCGCCACCACGGACATTGGTTCCGACCACCACCCCGGACATTGGTACCGCCCGACACCCGGGACCTTGGATCCGACCACCACCACGGACCTTGATTCCGCCCGCCACCCCGGCCCTTGGTTCCGACCGCCACCCTGTAACTTGGTTTCGACCGCCTCCCCGGACCTTGGTTCCGACCGCCACACCGGACCTGGGTTCCGATCGCCACGCCGGACCTTGGTTCCGACTGCCACCTCGGACCTTGGTTCCGATCGCCTCCCCGGACCTTGGTTCGGACCGCCACCTCGGACCTTGGTTCCGATCGCCACCCCGGACCTTGGTTCTGAACTCCTCCCCAGACCTTACTTCCGACCGCCACCCCGGACCTTTTATCCGGCCGCCAATCCGGACCTTAGTTCCGACCGCCACCCCAGGCCTTGGATCCGACCACCACCCCGGACATTGATTCCGCCCGCCACCCCGGCCCTTGGCTCCGACAGCCACCTCGTATCATGGTTCCGACCGCCACCCCAGACCTTGCTTCCGACCGCCACCCCAGACCTTGGTTCCGAACGCCACCATGGAACGTGGTTCCGACCGCCACCCCGGACTAAGGTTCCGACCGCCACCTAGTACCTTGGTTCCGACCGCCGCCTCCGACCTTGGTTCCGCCCGCCACCCCAGCCCTTGGCTCCGACCGCCACCCTGTAACTTGGTTCTGACCGCGACCCCAGACCTTGGTTCCGACCGCCACCCCAGACCTTGGTTCCGAACGCCACCACGGAACTTGGTTCCGACCGCCACCCCGGACTATCGTTCCGACCGCCACCTAGGACCTTGGTTCCGACCGCCGCCCCCGACCTTGGTTCCGACCACCACCCCGGACCTTTGTTCCAACGGCCACCCCGGACATTGGTTCCGACCGCCACCCCGGACCATGTGTCTGACCGCGACCCCGGACCTTGGTTCCGACCACCCCCCGGACCTTGGTTCTGACCGCAACCCCGGACCTTGGTTCCGGCCGCCACCCGGACCTTGGTTCCGACTGCCACCCCGGAACTTAGTTCCGACCGCCACCCCGGAACGTGGTTCCGACCACGACCCAGGCCCTTGGTTCCGACCGCCACCCCGGACCTTGGATCCGACCACTACCCCAGGCCTTGATTCCGCCCGCCACCCCGGCCCTTGGATCCGACCGCCACCCCGTAACTTGGTTCCGACCCCCACCCCAGACCTTGGTTCCGACTGCCACCCCGGACCTTGGTCCCGACCGCCACCACGGCACTTGGTTCCGACCGCCACCCCGGACTATGGTTTCGACCGCCACCCCGGACCTTGGTTCCGACCGCCACCCCCGACCTTGGTTCCGACAGCCACCCCGGACCTTAGTTCCAACCGCCACGCCGGACCTTGGTTCCGACCGCCAACCCGGACCTTGGTTCCGACCGCCACCCCGGACGTTGGTTCCGACCGCCACGCCGCAGCATGGTTCCGACCACCACCCCGGAACCTTGTTTCCGACCGCCACCCTGGACATTGGTTCCGACCGCCACCCCGGACCTTGGTTCCGACCGCCACCTCGGACATTGGTTCCGACCGCCAACCCGGACATTGGTTCCGATGGCCACTCCAGACCTTGGTTCCGACTGCCACCGTGGGCCTTGGTTCCGACCGCCCACCCGGACCTTGGTTCCGACCGCCTCCCCGGACCTTGGTTCCGACCGCCACACCGGACCGGAGTACCGATCGCCACGCCGGACCTTGGTTCCGACTGCCACCTCGGACCTTGGTTCCGATCGCCTCCCCGGACCTTGGTTCCGACCGCCACCTCGGACCTTGGTTCCGATCGCCACCCCGGACCTTGGTTCTGAACTCCTCCCCAGACCTTACTTCCGACCGCCACCGCGGACCTTTTTTCCGGCCGCCAACCCGGACCTTAGTTACGACCGCCACCCCAGACCTTGGATCCGACCACCACCCCGGACCTTGATTCCGCCCGCCACCCCGGCCCTTAGTTCCGACCGCCACCCCGTAACTTGGTTCCGACCGCCACCCCAGACCTTGGTTCCGACCGCCACACCAGACCTTGGTTCCGAGCACCACCACGGAACTTGCTTCCAACCGCCACACCGGACTATGGTTCCGACCGCCAACCCGGACCTTGGTTCCGACCACCGCCCCCGACCTGGGTTCCGACCGCCATCCCGAACCTTGGTTCCAACGGCCACCCCGGACCTTGGTTCCGACTGCCACCCCGGACCTGGGTTCCGACCGCCTCCCCGGACCTTTGTTCCGACTGCCACGACGGACCTTGGTTCCGAGCGCCACCCCGGAACTTGGTTCCGACCGCCGCCCCGGACCTTGGTTCCGACCGCCATCCTGGACCTTGGTTCCGACCGCCACCCCAGACCTTGGTTCCGACCGCGACCTCGGACATTGGTTCCGACTGCCACCCCGGACATTGGTTCCGACTGCCACTCCGGACCTTTGTTCCGACTGCCACCGCAGACCTTGGTTCCAACCGTCCACCCGGACCTTGGTTCCGACCGACAATCATTGGTTCTGACTGCCACCCCGTACCTTGTTTCCGACCGCCAACCCGGACCTTTGTTCCGACCTCCACCCCGGACCTTGGGTCCGACCACCACCCCGGAACTTGTTTCCGACCGCCAACGCGGACCTGAGTTCCGACCGCCACCCCGGACCTAGGGTCCGACCACCACCCCGGACCTTGATTCCGCCCGCCACCCCGGCGCTTGGCTCCGACAGCCTCGACGGACCTTGGTTCCGAGCGCCACCCCGGAACTTGGTTCCGACCGCAGCCCCGGACCTTGGTTCCGACCGCCACCCCGGAACTTGGTTCCGACCGCCGCCCCGGACCTTGGTTCCGACCGCCATCCCGGACCTTGGTTCCGACCGCCACCCCGGACCTTGGTACCGACCGCCACCTCGGACATTGGTTCCGACCACCACCCCGGACATTGGTTCCGACTGCCACCCCGGACCCTGTTCCGACCGCCACCCGGACCTTGGTTCCGACCGTCACCTCGGACCTTGGTTCCGAATGCCACCCCGGACATTGGTTCTGACCGCCAACCGGACCTCGAGTTCTGACCACCACCCCGGACCTTGGTTCCAACCGCCAGCCCGGCCCTTGGTTCCGACCGCCAACACGGACGCTGGTTCCGATCGCCCCCCCGGACCTTGGTTCCGACCACCACTCCGGACCTTTCTTCCGACCGCCACACCGGTCCTTGGTTCCGACCGCCACCCCGGCCCTAGATTCTGACCGCCACACCTGACCTTGGTTACGACTGCCACCACGGACCTTGGTTCCGACCGCCCCTCCGGTCCTTGGTTTCAACCGCCACCCCGGACCTTTGTTCTGACCGCCACCCCGGACCTTTGTTCCGACTGCCTACACGGACCTTTGTTCCGACCGACACCCCGGACATTGGTTCCGACCGCCGCCCCGGAGTGGATCTGACTGCCACCTCGGATCTTGGTGCCGACCGCCACCCGGACCTTGGTTCCAAACGCCACCCCGGACCTTGGATCCAACCGCCACCTCGTACCTTGGTTCCGACCGCCACCCTGGACCTTGATTCCAAACGCCACCCCGGACCTTGGTTCCGAACGCCACCCCAGACCTTGGGTTCTGACCGCCATGCCGGACCTTGGTTCCGACTGCCACCTCGGACGTTGGTTCTGACCGTCACCTCGGAACTTGGTTCCGACCACCACTCCGGACCTTGGTTCCGACCGCCACACCGGTCCTTGGTTCCGACCGCCACCCCGGCCCTTGATTCTGACCGCCACCCTGGAACTTGGTTCCGACAGCCACCCCGGACCTTGGTTCAGACTGCCACCCCAGAACGTGGTTCCAACCGCCACCCCGGACCTTGGTTCCGACCGCCACCTCGGACCTTGGTTGCGACCGCCAACCCGGACCTTGGTTCCGACCGCCACCCCGGACCTTGGTTCCGACCGCCACCCCGGGCATTGGTTCTGAACACCCCCCTGGACCATGGTTTCGACCGCCACCCCGGACCTTTGTTCCGACCGCCCCCCCGGACCTTGGTTAAGACCGCCAACCCGGAACTTGGTTCCGAACGCCACCTTGGACCTTGGTTCTGAACGCCACCCCGGACCTGTTCCGACCGCCACCCCGGCCCTTGGTTCCGACCGCTAACCCGGACCTTGGTACCGACCGCCCCCCCGGAACATGGTTCCGAAAACCACTCCGGACCTTGGTTCCAACCGCAACACCGGTCCTTGGATCCTACCGCCACCCCGGCACTTGGTTCTGACCGTCATCCCGGAACATGGTTCTGACCGCCACCCCGGACCTTGGTTCCGACCGCCACCCGGGACATTGGGTCCGACCGCCACCCCAGAACGTGGTTCCGACCGCCACCCCGGACATTGGTTCCGACCGCTACCCCGGATCTTGGTTCCAGCCGCCACCCCGGACCTTGGTTCTGACCGCCACCCCGGACCCTGTTCCGACGGCCACCTGGACCTTGGTTCCGACGGCCACCTCGGAACTTGGTTCCGAATGCCACCCCGGACATTGGTTCCGACGGCCACCCAGACCTCGGTTTCTGACCGCCACCCCGGACCTTGGTTCCGACCGCCACCCCGGACAATTGTTCCGACCGCCACCTCGAACCTTGGGTTCTGACCGCCACCTCGGACCTTGGTTCTGAACGCCACACTGGACCTTGGTTCCAACCGCAACACCGGTCCTTGGATCCGACCGCCACCCCGGCACTTGGTTCTGACCGTCATCCCGGAACATGGTTCCGACCGCCACCCTGGACCTTGGTTCCGACCGCCACCCGGGACATTGGTTCCGACCGCCACCCCAGAACGTGGTTCCGACCGCCACCCCGGACATTGGTTCCGACCGCTACCCCGGATCTTGGTTCCAGCCGCCACCCCGGACCTTGGTTCTGACCGCCACCCCGGACCCTGTTCCGACCGCCACCTGGACCTTGTTTCCGACCGCCACCTCGGAACTTGGTTCCGAATGCCACCCCGGACATTGGTTCCGACCGCCACCCAGACCTCGGTTTCTGACCGCCACCCCGGACCTTGGTTCCGACCGCCACCCCGGACAATTGTTCCGACCGCCACCTCGAACCTTGGGTTCTGACCGCCACCTCGGACCTTGGTTCTGAACGCCACATTGGACCTTGGTTCCGAACGCCACCCCGGACCTTAGTTCCGACCGCACCCCCGGACTTTGGTTCCGAACGCCACGCCGGACCTTGGTTCCGACCGCCACCGCCGACCTTGGTTGCGAACGAAACCCCGGACCTTGGATTCTGACCACCATGCCGGACCTTGGTTCCGACTGCCACCTCGGACATGGTTCTGACTGACACCCCGGGCCTTCATTCCGACCGTCACACCGGATTGTGGTTCCGACCGCCACCCCTGACCTTGGCTATGACCGCCACCACGGACCTTGGTTCCGACCGACCCCCTCGGACCTTGGTTTCAACCGCAAACCCGGACCTTGGTTCCGACCGCCATCCCGCACCTTTGTTCCGACTGCCCACACGGACCTTGGTTCCGACCGACACCCCGGACATTGGTTCCGACCGCCACCCCGAGTGGTTCTGACTGGCACCCCGGACCGTGGTTCCGACCGCAACCCCGGACCTTGTTTCCGACCGCCACCCCGGACCTTGCTTCCGACCGCCACCTCGTACCTTGGTTCTGACCGCCTCCCTGGACCTTGCTTCCAAACACCACCCCAGACCTTCATTCCGACCGTCACACTGGATCGTGGTTCCGACCGCCACCCCTGACCTTGGCTCAGACCGCCACCCCGGACATTGGTTCCGACTGCCACCCCGAGTGGTTCTGACTGGCACCACGGACCGTGGTTCCTAACGCAACCCCGGACCTTGTTTCCGACCGCCACCCCGGACCTTTGTTCCGACCGCCACCTCGTACCTTGGTTCCGACCGCCACGCTGTTCCTTTCTTCCAAACACCACCCCGGACCTTCGTTCCGAACGCCACCCCGGACCTTGGGTTCTGACCGCCACGCCGGAACTTGGTTCCGACTGCCACCTCGGACGTTGGTTCTGACCGTCACCCCGGATCTTGGTGCCGACCGCCACCCCGGACCTTGGTTCCGAACGCCAGCCCGGCCCTTGGTTCCGACCGCCAACCCGGACGTTGTTTCCGATCGCCCCCCCGGACCTTGGTTCCGACCACCACTCCGGACCTTGCTTCCGACCGCCACACCGGTCCTTGGTTCCAACCGCCACCCCGGCCCTTGATTCTGACCGCCACCCCGGAACTTGCTTCCGACCGCCACCCCAGACCTTGGTTCCCAACGCCACACGGGACCTTGGTTCCGACCGCCACCCCAGAACGTGGTTCCGACCGCCACCCCGGAACTTGGTTCCGACCGGCACCCCGGATCTTGATTCCGAACGCCACCCTGGATCTTGGTTCTGACCGCCACCACGGACCCTGTTCCGACCGCCACCCGGACCTTGGTTCCGACCACCACGTCGGACCATGGTTCCGAATGCCACCCCGGACATTGGTGCCGACCGCCACCCGGATCTCGAGTTCTGAACGCCACCCCGGACCTTGGTTCCGACCGCCACCTCGGAACTTGGTTCCGACCGCCACCCCGGACCTGTTCCGACCGCCAACCCGGACCGTGGTTCTGACCGCCACCACGGACATTGGTTCCGACCGCCACCCCGCACCTTGGGTTCTGAGCGCCACCCGGGACCTCGGTTCTGACCGCCCCCCTGGACCTTGGTTCCAACCACCACTCCGGACCTTGGTTCCGACCACCACACAGGTCCTTGGTTCTGACCGCCACCCCGGCCCTTGGTTCTGACCGCCACCCCGGAACTTGCTTCCGACCGCCACCCCGGACCTTGGTTCCGACCGCGACCCGGGACCTTGGTTCCAACCGCCACCCCAGAACGTGGTTCCGACCGCCACACCGGACCTTGGTTCCGACCGCTACCCCAGATCTTGGATCCGGCCACCACCCCGGACCTTGGTTCTGACCGCCACCCCGGACCCTGTTCCGACCGCCACCTGGACCTTGGTTCCGACCACCACCTCGGACCTTGGTTCCGAATGCCACCCCGGTCATTGGTTCCGACCGCCAACCGGACCTTGGGTTCTGACGACCACGCCGGACCTTGGTTCCGACCGCCACCTCGGACATTGGTTCTGACTGACACCCCGGGACTTTGTTCTGACCGTCACGCCGGATCGTGGTTCCGACCGCCACCCCTGACCTTGGTTACGACTGCCGCCACGGACCTTGGTTCCAACCGACCCCCCGGACCTTGGTTTCAACCGCCACCCCGGACCTTGGTTCCGACCGCCACCCCAGAGTGGTTCCGACCGCCATCTCGGACCTTGTTTCCGACCGCCACCCCGGACCTTGGTTCTGAACACCCCCCCGGACCATGTTTCCGTCCGCCACCCCGTACCTTTGTTCCGACCGCCCCCCCGGACCTTGGTTACAACCGCCAACCCGGAACTTGGTTCCGAACGCCACCTTGGACCTTGGTTCTGAACGCCACCGCGGACCTGTTCCGACCGCCAGCCCGGCCGTTGGTTCCGACCGCTAACCAGGACCTTGGTACTGACCGCCCCCCCGGAACTTGGTTCCGAACACCACTCCGGACCTTTGTTCCGACCGCCACCCCGGCACTTGGTTCTGACTGTCACCCCGGAACTTGGTTCCGACCGCTACCCCGGTTCTTGTTTCCGACCGCCACCTCGGTCCTTGGTTCCGACCGCCACTCCGGGCCTTGTTTCCGAACGCCACCCCGGACCTTAGTTCCGTCCGCACCCCCGGACCTTGGTTCCGACCGCGACCCGGGAGCTTGGTTCCAACCGCCACCCCAGAACGTGGTTCCGACCGCCACACCGGACCTTGGTTCCGACCGCTACCCCAGATCTTGGATCCGGCCACCACCCCGGACCTTGGTTCTGACCGCCACCCCGGACCCTGTTCCGACCGCCACCTGGACCTTGGTTCCGACCACCACCTCGGACCTTGGTTCCGAATGCCACCCCGGCATTGGTTCCGACCGCCAACCGGACCTTGGGTTCTGACGACCACGCCGGACCTTGGTTCCGACCGCCACCTCGGACATTGGTTCTGACTGACACCCCGGGACTTTGTTCTGACCGTCACGCCGGATCGTGGTTCCGACCGCCACCCCTGACCTTGGTTACGACTGCCGCCATGGACCTTGGTTCCAACCGACCCCCCGGACCTTGGTTTCAACCGCCACCCCGGACCTTGGTTCCGACCGCCACCCCAGAGTGGTTCCGACCGCCATCTCGGACCTTGTTTCCGACCGCCACCCCGGACCTTGCTTCTGAACACCCCCCGGACCATGTTTCCGACCGCCACCCCGTACCTTTGTTCCGACCGCCCCCCCGGACCTTGGTTACAACCGCCAACCCGGAACTTGGTTCCGAACGCCACCTTGGACCTTGATTGTGAACGCCACCCCGGACCTGTTCCGACCGCCAGCCCGGCCGTTGGTTCCGACCGCTAACCCGGACCTTGGTACTGACCGCCCCCCCGGAACTTGGTTCCGAACACCACTCCGGACCTTTGTTCCGACCGCCACCCCGGCACTTGGTTCTGACTGTCACCCCGGAACTTGGTTCCGACCGCTACCCCGGTTCTTGTTTCCGACCGCCACCTCGGTCCTTGGTTCCGACCGCCACTCCGGGCCTTGTTTCCGAACGCCACCCCGGACCTTAGTTCCGTCCGCACCCCCGGACCTTGGTTCCGACCGCGACCCGGGACCTTGGTTCCAACCGCCACCCCAGAACGTGGTTCCGACCGCCACACCGGACCTTGGTTCCGACCGCTACCCCAGATCTTGGATCCGGCCACCACCCCGGACCTTGGTTCTGACCGCCACCCCGGACCCTGTTCCGACCGCCACCTGGACCTTGGTTCCGACCACCACCTCGGACCTTGGTTCCGAATGCCACCCCGGTCATTGGTTCCGACCGCCAACCGGACCTTGGGTTCTGACGACCACGCCGGACCTTGGTTCCGACCGCCACCTCGGACATTGGTTCTGACTGACACCCCGGGACTTTGTTCTGACCGTCACGCCGGATCGTGGTTCCGACCGCCACCCCTGACCTTGGTTACGACTGCCGCCATGGACCTTGGTTCCAACCGACCCCCCGGACCTTGGTTTCAACCGCCACCCCGGACCTTGGTTCCGACCGCCACCCCAGAGTGGTTCCGACCGCCATCTCGGACCTTGTTTCCGACCGCCACCCCGGACCTTGGTTCTGAACACCCCCCGGACCATGTTTCCGACCGCCACCCCGTACCTTTGTTCCGACCGCCCCCCCGGACCTTGGTTACAACCGCCAACCCGGAACTTGGTTCCGAACGCCACCTTGGACCTTGATTGTGAACGCCACCCCGGACCTGTTCCGACCGCCAGCCCGGCCGTTGGTTCCGACCGCTAACCCGGACCTTGGTACTGACCGCCCCCCCGGAACTTGGTTCCGAACACCACTCCGGACCTTTGTTCCGACCGCCACCCCGGCACTTGGTTCTGACTGTCACCCCGGAACTTGGTTCTGACCGCTACCCCGGTTCTTGTTTCCGACCGCCACCTCGGTCCTTGGTTCCGACCACCACTCCGGGCCTTGTTTCCGAACGCCACCCCGGACCTTAGTTCCGTCCGCACCCCCGGACTTTGGTTCTGAACGCCACGCCGGACCTTGGTTCCGACCGCCATCGCCGACCTTGGTTCCGAACGACACCCCGGACCTTGGTTCTGGCTGACACCCTGGGCCTTCATTCCGACCGTCACACCGGATCATGGTTCCGACCGCCATCCCTGACCTTGGCTCAGACCGCCACCCCGGACATTGGTTCCGACCGCCACCCCGAGTGGTTCTGACTGGCACCACGGACCGTGGTTCCGACCGCAACACCGGACCTTGTTTCCGACCGCCACCCCGGACCTTGGTTCCGACCGCCACCTCGTACCTTGGTTCCGACGGCCACCCTGTACCTTTCTTCCAAACACTACCCCGGACCTTCGTTCCGAACGCCACCCCGGACCTTGGGTTCTGACCGCCACGCCGGAACTTGGTTCCGATTGCCACCTCGGACATTGGTTCTGACCGTCACCCCGGATCTTGGTGCCGACCGCCACCCCGGACCTTGGTTCTGAACGCCAGCCCGGCCCTTCGTTCCGACCGCCAACCCGGACGTTGGTTCTGATCGCCCCCCCGGACCTTGGTTCCGACCACCACTCCGGACCTTGGTTCCGACCGCCACACAGGTCCTTGGTTCTGACCGCCACCCCGGCCCTTGGTTCTGACCGCCACCCCGGAACTTGCTTCCGACCGCCACCCCGGACCTTGGTTCCGACCGCGACCCGGGACCTTGGTTCCAACCGCCACCCCAGAACGTGGTTCCGACCGCCACACCGGACCTTGGTTCCGACCGCTACCCCAGATCTTGGATCCGGCCACCACCCCAGACCTGGGTTCTGACCGCCACCCCGGACCCTGTTCCGACCGCCACCTGGACCTTGGTTCCGACCACCACCTCGGACCTTGGTTCCGAATGCCACCCCGGACATTGGTTCCGACTGCCACCTGGACCTCGGGATCTGACCGCCACCGCGGACCTTTGTTGCGACCGCCACCCCGGACATTGGTTCCGACCGCCACCTCGAACCTTGGGTTCTGACCGCCACCTCGGACCTTGATTCCGAACGCCACACTGGACCTTGGTTCCGAACGGCACCCCGGACCTTAGTTCCGACCGCACCCCCGGACCTTGGTTCCGAACGCCACCCCGAACCTTGGTTCCGACCGCCACCGCCGACCTTGGTTCCGAACGACACCCGAGACCTTGGATTCTGACCACCACGCCGGACCTTGGTTCCGACCGCCACCTCGGACCTTGGTTCTGACTGACACCCCGGGACTTTGTTCCGACCGTCACGCCGGATCGTGGTTCCGACCGCCACCCCTGACCTTGGTTACGACTGCCGCCACGGACCTTGGTTCCAACCGCCCCCCCGGACCTTGGTTTCAACCGCCAGCCCGGACCTTGGTTCCGACCGCCACCCCGGACATTTGTTCCGACTGCCGACAAGGACCTTGGTTCCGACCGACACCCCGGACATTGGTTCCGACCGCCACCCCGCAGTGGTTCCGACCGCCACCCCGGACCTTGTTTCCGACCGCCACCCCGGACCTTGGTTCTGAACACCCCCCCGGACCATGGTTCCGACCGCCACCCCGGACCTCTGTTCCGACCGCCCCCCCGGACCTTGGTTACAACCGCCAACCCGGAACTTGGTTCCGAACGCCACCTTGGACCTTGGTTCTGAACGCCACCCCGGACCTGTTCCGACCGCCACCCCGGCCCTTGCTTCCGACCGCTAACCCGGACCTTGGTACCGACCGCCACCCCGGAACTTGGTTCCGAACACCACTCCGGACCTTGGTTCCGACCGCAACACCGGTCCTTGGTTCCGACCGCCACCCCGGACCTTGGTTCTGACCGCCACCCCGAATCCTGTTCCGACCGCCACTTGGACCTTGGTTCCGACCGCCACCTCGGAACTTGGTTCCGAATGCCACCCCGGACATTGGTTCCGACCACCACCCGGACCTCGGTTTCTGACTGCCACCCCGGACCTTGGTTCCTACCACCACCCCGGACATTGGTTCCGACCGCCACCTCGAACCTTGGGTTCTGACCGCCACATCGGACCTTGGTTCCGAACGCCACACTGGACCTTGGTTCCGAACGCCACCGCGGACCTTAGTTCTGACCGCAGCCCCGGAACTTGGTTCCAAACGGCACCCCGCACCTTGGTTCCGACCGCCACCGCCGACCTTGGTTCCGAACAACACCCCGGACCTTGGATTCTGACCACCATGCCGGACTTTGGTTCCGACCGCCACCTCGGACCTTCGTTCTGACTGACATCCCGGGCCTTCATTCCGACCGTCACCCCGGATCGTGGTTCCGACCGCCATCCCTGACCTTGGCTAAGACAGCCACCATGGACCTTGGTTCCGACCGCCCCCCCGGACCTTGGTTTCAACCGCCACCCCGGACCTTGGTTCCGACCGCCACCCCGGACCTTTGTTCCGACTGCCCACACGGACCTTGGTTCCGACCGACACCCCGGACATTGGTTCCAACCGCTACCCCGGAGTGGTTCTGACTGCCACCCCGGACCGTGGTTCCGACCGCAACGCCGGACCTTGTTGCCGAATGCCACACCGGACCTTGGTTCCGACCGCCACCTCGTACCTTGGTTCCGACCGCCACCCTGGACCTTGGTTCCAAACGCCACACCGGTCCTTGGTTCCGAACGCCACCCCGGACCCTGGGTTCTGACCGCCACGTCGGACCTTGGTTCCGACTGCCACCTCGGACGTTGGTTCTGACCGTCACCCCGGATCTTTGTGCCGACCGCCACCCCGGACCATGGTTCTCAACGCCAC
Organism: Mustelus asterias; assembly: GCF_964213995.1. NCBI lineage: Eukaryota > Metazoa > Chordata > Chondrichthyes > Carcharhiniformes > Triakidae > Mustelus > Mustelus asterias. Next base: position 212,077 of record NW_027590339.1, on the reverse strand, counting down.
CCCGGATCTTGGTTCCAACCGCCACCCTGGCCCTTGGTTCCGACCGCCAACACGGACCTTGGTTCCGACCGCCAACCCGGACCTTGGTTCCGATTGCCCACCCGGACCTTGGTTCCGACCACCACTCCAGACCTTGATTCCGACCGCCACATCGGTCCTTGGTTCCGACCGCGACCCTGGCCCTTGATTTGACCGCCACCACGGAACTTGGTTCCGACAGCCACCCCGGACCTTGGTTCAGACTGCCACCCCAGAACGTGGTTCCGACCGCCACCCCGGACCTTGGTTCCGACCACCACTCCAGACCTTGATTCCGACCGCCACATCGGTCCTTGGTTCCGACCGCCACCCCGGCCCTTGATTCTGACCGCCACCCCGGAACTTGGTTCCGACAGCCACCCCGGACCTTGGTTCAGACTGCCACCCCAGAACGTGGTTCCGACCGCCACCCTGGACCTTGGTTCCGACCGCCACCCCGGATCTTGGTTCCGACCGCCACCCTGGACCTTGGCTCTGACCGCCACCCCGGACCCTGTTCCGACCGCCACCCGGACCTTGGTTCCGACCGTCACCTCGGACCTTGGTTCCGAATGCCACCCCGGACATTGGTTCCGACCGCCAACCGGACCTCGAGTTCTGACCACCACCCCGGACCTTGGTTCCAACCGCCAGCCCGGCCCTTGGTTCCGACCGCCAACCCGGACGCTGGTTCCGATCGCCCCCCCGGACCTTGGTTCCGACCACCACTCCGGACCTTGCTTCCGACCGCCACACCGGTCCTTGGTTCCGACCGCCACCTCGGCCCTAGATTCTGACCGCCACACCTGACCTTGGTTACGACTGCCACCACGGACCTTGGTTCCGACCGCCCCTCCGGACCTTGGTTTCAACCGCCACCCCGGACCTTTGTTCTGACCGCCACCCCGGACCTTTGTTCCGACTGCCCACACGGACCTTGGTTCCGACCGACACCCCGGACATTGGTTCCGACCGCCACCCCGGAGTGGATCTGACTGTCACCTCGGATCTTGGTGCCGACCGCCACCCGGACCTTGGTTCCAAACGCCACCCCGGACCTTGGATCCAACCGCCACCTCGTACCTTGGTTCCGACCGCCACCCTGGACCTTGATTCCAAATGCCACCCCGGACCTTGATTCCGAACGCCACCCCAGACCTTGGGTTCTGACCGCCATGCCGGACCTTGGTTCCGACTGCCACCTCGGACGTTGGTTCTGACCGTCACCTCGGATCTTGGTTCCGACCACCACTCCGGACCTTGGTTCCGACCGCCACACCGGTCCTTGGTTCCGACCGCCACCCCGGCCCTTGATTCTGACCGCCACCCTGGAACTTGTTTCCGACAGCCACCCCGGACCTTGGTTCTAACTGCCACCCCAGAACGTCGTTCCGACCGCCACCCCGGACCTTGGTTCCGACTGCCACCTCGGACCTTGGTTGCGACCGCCAACCCGGACCTTGGTTCCGAACGCCACCCCGGACCTTGGTTCCGACCGCCACCCCGGGCATTGGTTCTGAACACCCCCCTGGACCATGGTTCCGACCGCCACCCCAGAACGTGGTTCCGACCGCCACCCCGGACATTGGTTCCGACCGCTACCCCGGATCTTGGTTCCAGCCGCCACCCCGGACCTTGGTTCTGACCGCCACCCCGGACCCTGTTCCGACCGCCACCTGGACCTTGGTTCCGACGGCCACCTCGGAACTTGGTTCCGAAAGCCACCCCGGACCTTGGTTGCGACCGCCAACCCGGACCTTAGTTCCGACCGCCACCCCGGACCTTGGTTCCGACCGCCACCCCGGGCATTGGTTCTGAATACCCCCCTGGACCATGGTTCCGACCGCCACCCCGGACCTTTGTTCCGACCGCCCCCCCGGACCTTGGTTAAGACCGCCAACCCGGAACTTGTTTCCGAACGCCACCTTGGACCTTGGTTCTGAACGCCACCCCGGACCTGTTCCGACCGCCACCCCGGCCCTTGGTTCCGACCGCTAACACGGACCTTGGTACCGACCGCCCCCCCGGAACTTGGTTCCGAAAACCACTCCGGACCTTGGTTCCAACCGCAACACCGGTCCTTGGATCCGACCGCCACCCCGGCACTTGGTTCTGACCGTCATCCCGGAACATGGTTCTGACCGCCCGCCCGGACCTTGGTTCCGACCGCCACCCGGGACATTGGGTCCGACCGCCACCCCAGAACGTGGTTCCGACCGCCACCCCGGACATTGGTTCCGACCGCTACCCCGGATCTTGGTTCCAGCCGCCACCCCGGACCTTGGTTCTGACCGCCACCCCGGACCCTGTTCCGACCGCCACCTGGACCTTGGTTTCTGACCGCCACCCCGGACCTTGGTTCCGAATGCCACCCCGGACATTGGTTCCGACCGCCACCCAGACCGTGGTTTCTGACCGCCACCCCGGACCTTGGTTCCGACCGCCACCCCGGACAATTGTTCCGACCGCCACCTCGAACCTTGGGTTCTGACCGCCACCTCGGACCTTGGTTCTGAACGCCACACTGGACCTTGGTTCCAACCGCAACACCGGTCCTTGGATCCGACCGCCACCCCGGCACTTGGTTCTGACCGTCATCCCGGAACATGGTTCCGACCGCCACCCTGGACCTTGGTTCCGACCGCCACCCGGGACATTGGTTCCGACCGCCACCCCAGAACGTGGTTCCGACCGCCACCCCGGACATTGGTTCCGACCGCTACCCCGGATCTTGGTTCCAGCCGCCACCCCGGACCTTGGTTCTGACCGCCACCCCGGACCCTGTTCCGACCGCCACCTGGACCTTGGTTCCGACCGCCACCTCGGAACTTGGTTCCGAATGCCACCCCGGACATTGGTTCCGACCGCCACCCAGACCTCGGTTTCTGACCGCCACCCCGGACCTTGGTTCCGACCGCCACCCCGGACAATTGTTCCGACCGCCACCTCGAACCTTGGGTTCTGACCGCCACCTCGGACCTTGGTTCTGAACGCCACACTGGACCTTGGTTCCGAACGCCACCCCGGACCTTAGTTCCGACCGCACCCCCGGACTTTGGTTCCGAACGCCACACCGGACCTTGGTTCCGACCGCCACCGCCGACCTTGGTTGCGAACGAAACCCCGGACCTTGGATTCTGACCACCATGCCGGACCTTGGTTCCGACTGCCACCTCGGACATGGTTCTGACTGACACCCCGGGCCTTCATTCCGACCGTCACACCGGATCGTGGTTCCGACCGCCACCCCTGACCTTGGCTATGACCGCCACCACGGACCTTGGTTCCGACCGCCCCCCTCGGACCTTGGTTTCAACCGCAAACCCGGACCTTGGTTCCGACCGCCATCCCGGACCTTTGTTCCGACTGCCCACACGGACCTTGGTTCCGACCGACACCCCGGACATTGGTTCCGACCGCCACCCCGAGTGGTTCTGACTGGCACCCCGGACCGTGGTTCCGACCGTAACCCCGGACCTTGTTTCCGACCGCCACCCCGGACCATGCTTCCGACCGCTACCTCGTACCTTGGTTCTGACCGCCTCCCTGGACCTTGCTTCCAAACACCACCCCAGACATTCATTCCGACCATCACACTGGATCGTGGTTCCGACCGCCACCCCTGACCTTGGCACAGACCGCCACCCCGGACATTGGTTCCGACTGCCACCCCGAGTGGTTCTGACTGGCACCACGGACCGTGGTTCCTACCGCAACCCCGGACCTTGTTTCCGACCGCCACCCCGGACCTTTGTTCCGACCGCCACCTCGTACCTTGGTTCCGACCGCCACCCTGTACCTTTCTTCCAAACACCACCCCGGACCTTCGTTCCGAACGCCACCCCGGACCTTGGGTTCTGACCGCCACGCCGGAACTTGGTTCCGACTGCCACCTCGGACGTTGGTTCTGACCGTCACCCCGGATCTTGGTGCCGACCGCCACCCCGGACCTTGGTTCCGAACGCCAGCCCGGCCCTTGGTTCCGACCGCCAACCCGGACGTTGGTTCCGATCGCCCCCCCGGACCTTGGTTCCGACCACCACTCCGGACCTTGCTTCCGACCGCCACACCGGTCCTTGGTTCCGACCGCCACCCCGGCCCTTGATTCTGACCGCCACCCCGGAACTTGCTTCCGACCGCCACCCCGGACCTTGGTTCCCAACGCCACACGGGACCTTGGTTCCGACCGCCACCACAGAACGTGGTTCCGACCGCCACCCCGGAACTTGGTTCCGACCGGCACCCCGGATCTTGATTCCGAACGCCACCCTGGACCTTGGTTCTGACCGCCACCACGGACCCTGTTCCGACCGCCACCCGAACCTTGTTTCCGACCACCACCTCGGACCATGGTTCCGAATGCCACCCCGGACATTGGTGCCGACCGCCACCCGGATCTCGAGTTCTGACCGCCACCCCGGACCTTGGTTCCGACCGCCACCTCGGAACTTGGTTCCGACCGCCAACCCGGACCTTGGTTCCGACCGCCAACCCGGACCTTGGTTCCGGCCACCACCCCGGACCTTGGTTCCGACCGACCCCCCGGACCTTGGTTCGGACCGCCACCCTGGAACTTGGTTCGGACCGCCACCTCTGACCTTGGTTCCGAACGCCACCCCGGACCTGTTCCGATCGCCACCCCGGACCTTGGTTCCGACCGCCACCACGGACATTGGTTCCGACCGCCACCCCACACCTTGGGTTCTCAGCGCCACCCGGGACCTCGGTTCTGACCGCCCCCCCGGACCTTGGTTCCTTGGTTCCGACCACCACACAGGTCCTTGGTTCTGACCGCCACCCCGGCCCTTGGTTCTGACCGCCACCCTGGAACTTGCTTCCGACCGCCACCCCGGACCTTCGTTCCGACCGCGACCCGGGACCTTGGTTCCAACCGCCACCCCAGAACGTGGTTCCGACCGCCACACCGGACCTTGGTTCCGACCGCTACCCCAGATCTTGGATCCGGCCACCACCCCGGACCTTGGTTCTGACCGCCACCCCGGACCCTGTTCCGACCGGCACCTGGACCTTGGTTCCGACCACCACCTCGGACCTTGGTTCCGAATGCCACCCCGGTCATTGGTTCCGACCGCCACCCGGACCTTGGGTTCTGACCACCACGCCGGACCTTGGTTCCGACCGCCACCTCGGACATTGGTTCTGACTGACACCCCGGGACTTTGTTCCGACCGTCACGCCGGATCGTGGTTCCGACCGCCACCCCTGACCTTGGTTACGACTGCCGCCACGGACCTTGGTTCCAACCGACCCCCCGGACCTTGGTTTCAACCGCCACCCCGGACCTTGCTTCCGACCGCCACCCCAGAGTGGTTCCGACCGCCATCCCGGACCATGTTTCCGACCGCCACCCCAGTCCTTGGTTCTGAACACCCCCCCGGACCATGTTTCCGACCGCCACCCCGTACCTTTGTTCCGACCGCCCCCCCGGACCTTGGTTACAACCGCCAACCCGGAACTTGGTTCCGAACGCCACCTTGGACCTTCGTTCTGAACGCCACCCCTGACCTGTTCCGACCGCCACCCCGGCCGTTGGTTCCGACCGCTAACCCGGACCTTGGTACTGACCGCCCCCCCTGAACTTGGTTCCGAACACCACTCCGGACCTTTGTTCCGACCGCCACCCCGGCACTTGGTTCTGACTGTCACCCCGGAACTTGGTTCCGACCGCTACCCCGGTTCTTGTTTCCGACCGCCACCTCGGTCCTTGGTTCCGACCGCCACTCCGGGCCTTGTTTCCGAACGCCACCCCGGACCTTAGTTCCTTCCGCACCCCCGGACTTTGGTTCTGAACGCCACGCCGGACCTTGGTTCCGACCGCCACCGCCGACCTTGGTTCCGAACGACACCCCGGACCTTGGTTCTGACTGACACCCTGGGCCTTCATTCCGACCGTCACACCGGATCGTGGTTCCGACCGCCATCCCTGACCTTGGCTCAGACCGCCACCCCGGACATTGGTTCCGACCGCCACCCCGAGTGGTTCTGACTGGCACCACGGACCGTGGTTCCGACCGCAACCCCGGACCTTGTTTCCGACCGCCACCCCGGACCTTGGTTCCGAACGCCACCTCGTACCTTGGTTCCGACGGCCACCCTGTACCTTTCTTCCAAACACCACCCCGGACCTTCGTTCCGAACGCCACCCCGGACCTTGGGTTCTGACCGCCACGCCGGAACTTGGTTCCGATTGTCACCTCGGACATTGGTTCTGACCGTCACCCCGGATCTTGGTGCCGACCGCCACCCCGGACCTTGGTTCTGAACGCCAGCCCGGCCCTTCGTTCCGACCGCCAACCCGGACGTTGGTTCCGATCGCCCCCCCGGACCTTGGTTCCGACCACCACTCCGGACCTTGGTTCCGACCGCCACACAGGTCCTTGGTTCTGACCGCCACCCCGGCCCTTGGTTCTGACCGCCACCCCGGAACTTGCTTCCGACCGCCACCCCGGACCTTGGTTCCGACCGCGACCCGGGACCTTGGTTCCAACCGCCACCCCAGAACATGGTTCCGACCGCCACACCGGACCTTGGTTCCGACCGCTACCCCAGATCTTGGATCCGGCCACCACCCCAGACCTGGGTTCTGACCGCCACCCCGGACCCTGGTTCCGACCGCCACCCCGCAGTGGTTCCGACCGCCACCCCGGACCTTGTTTCCGACCGCCACCCCGGACCTTGGTTCTGAACACCCCCCCGGACCATGGTTCCGACCGCCACCCCGGACCTCTGTTCCGACCGCCCCCCCGGACCTTGGTTACAACCGCCAACCTGGAACTTGGTTCCGAATGCCACCTTGGACCTTGGTTCTGAACGCCACCCCGGACCTGTTCCGACCGCCACCCCGGCCCTTGCTTCCGATCGCTAACCCGGACCTTGGTACCGACCGCCACCCCGGAACTTGGTTCCGAACACCACTCCGGACCTTGGTTCCGACCGCAACACCGGTCCTTGGTTCTGACCGCCACCCCGAACCCTGTTCCGACCGCCACTTGGACCTTGGTTCCGAACGCCACCTCGGAACTTGGGTCCGAATGCCACCCCGGACATTGGTTCCGACCACCACCCGGACCTCGGTTTCTGACTGCCACCCCGGACCTTGGTTCCTACCACCACCCCGGACATTGGTTCCGACCGCCACCTCGAACCTTGGGTTCTGACCGCCACCGCGGACCTTAGTTCTGACCGCAGCCACACTGGACCTTGGTTCCGAACGCCACCGCGGACCTTAGTTCTGACCGCAGCCCCGGACCTTGGTTCCGAACGGCACCCCGCACCTTGGTTCCGACCGCCACCGCCGACCTTCATTCTGACTGACATCCCGGGCCTTCATTCCGACCGTCACCCCGGATCGTGGTTCCGACCGCCATCCCTGACCTTGGCTAAGACAGCCACCATGGACCTTGGTTCCGACCGCCCCCCCGGACCTTGGTTTCAACCGCCACCCCGGACCTTGGTTCCGACCGCCACCCCGGACCTTTGTTCCGACTGCCCACACGGACCTTGGTTCCGACCGACACCCCGGACATTGGTTCCAACCGCTACCCCGGAGTGGTTCTGACTGCCACCCCGGACCGTGGTTCCGACCGCAACGCCGGACCTTGTTGCCGAATGCCACACCGGACCTTGGTTCCGACCGCCACCTCGTACCTTGGTTCCGACCGCCACCCTGGACCTTGGTTCCAAACGCCACACCGGTCCTTGGTTCCGAACGCCACCCCGGACCCTGGGTTCTAACCGCCACGTCGGACCTTGGTTCCGACTGCCACCTCGGACGTTGGTTCTGACCGTCACCCCGGATCTTTGTGCCGACCGCCACCCCGGACCATGGTTCCCAACGCCACCCCGGACCTTGGTTCCAACCGCCACCCTGGCCCTTGGTTCCGACCGCCAATCCGGACCTTGGTTCCGACCGCCAACCCGGACCTTGGTTCCGATTGCCCCCCCGGACCTTGGTTCCGACCACCACTCCAGACCTTGATTCCGACCGCCACATCGGTCCTTGGTTCCGACCGCGACCCTGGCCCTTGATTTGACCGCCACCACAGAACTTGGTTCCGACCGCCACCCCGGACCTTGGTTCCGACCGCCACACGGGACCTTGGTTCCGACCGCCACCCCAGAACGTGGTTCCGACCGCCACCCCGGCCCTTGGTTCCAACCGCCACCCCGGATCTTGGTTCCGACCACCACCCGGCCCCTTGGTTCCAACCGCCAACCCGGATCTTGGTTCCGACCGCCACCACGGACCCTGCTCCGACCGCCACCCGGACCTTGGTTCCGACCACCACCTCGGACCTTGGTTCCGAATACCACCCCGGACATTGGTTCCGACCGCCACCCGGACCTCGCGTTCTGACCGCCACCACGGACCTTGGTTCCGACCGCCACCTCGGAACTTGGTTCCGACCGCCACCCCGGACCTTGGTTCCGACCGCCACCCGGGACCTTGGTTCCGACCGCCACCCCAGAACGTGGTTCCGACCGCCACCCCGGACCTTGGTTCCGACCGCCACCCTGGACCTTGGTTCTGACCGCCACTCCGAACCCTGTTCCGACCGCCACCTGGACCTTGGTTCCGACCGCCACCTCGGAACTTGGTTCCGAATGCCACCCCGGACATTGGTTCCGTCCGCCACACGGACCTCGGTTTCTGACCGCCACCCCGGACCTTGGTTCCTACCACCACCCCGGACATTGGTTCCGACCGCCACCTCGAACCTTGGGTTCTGACCGCCACCTCGGACCTTGGTTCCGAACGCCACACTGGACCTTGGTTCCGAACGCCACCGCGGACCTTAGTTCCGACCGCACCCCCGGACCTTGGTTCCGAACGCCACCCCGGACCTTGGTTCCGACCGCCACCGCCGACCTTGGTTCCGAACACCACCCCGGACCTTGGATTCTGACCACCATGCCGGACTTTGGTTCCGACCGCCACCTCGGACCTTGGTTCTGACTGACACCCCGGGCCTTCATTCCGACCGTCACCCCAGATCGTGGTTCCGACCGCCATCCCTGACCTTGGCTAAGACAGCCACCATGGACCTTGGTTCCGACCGCCCCTCCGGACCTTGGTTTCAACCGCCACCCCGGACCTTGGTTCCGACCGCCACCCCGGACCTTTTTTCCGACTGCCCAAACGGACCTTGGTTCCGACCGACACCCCGGACATTGGTTCCAACCGCTACCCCGGAGTGGTTCTGTCTGCCACCCGGGACCATGGTTCCGACCGCAACCCCGGACCTTGTTTCCGACAGCCACCCCGGAAATTGGTTCCGACCGCCACCTCGTACCTTGGTTCCGACCGCCACCCTGGACCTTGGTTCCGAACGCCACCCCGGAACTTGGGTTCTGACCGCCACGCTGGACCTTGGTTCCGACTGCCACCTCGGACGTTGGTTCTGACCGTCACCCCGGATCTTGGTGCCGACCGCCACCCCGGACCATGGTTCCCAACACCACCCCGGACCTTGGTTCCGACCGCCACCCCGGCCCTTGGTTCCGACCGCCACCCCGGACCTTGGTTCCGAACGCCACCTCGTACCTTGGTTCCGACTGCCACCCTGTACCTTTCTTCCAAACACCACCCCGGACCTTCGTTCCGAACGCCACCCCGGACCTTGGGTTCTGACCGCCACGCCGGAACTTGGTTCCGATTGTCACCTCGGACATTGGTTCTGACCGTCACCCCGGATCTTGGTGCCGACCGCCACCCCGGACCTTGGTTCTGAACGCCAGCCCGGCCCTTCGTTCCGACCGCCAACCCGGACGTTGGTTCCGATCGCCCCCCCGGACCTTGGTTCCGACCACCACTCCGGACCTTGGTTCCGACCGCCACACAGGTCCTTGGTTCTGACCGCCACCCCGGCCCTTGGTTCTGACCGCCACCCCGGAACTTGCTTCCGACCGCCACCCCGGACCTTGGTTCCGACCGCGACCCGGGACCTTGGTTCCAACCGCCACCCCAGAACGTGGTTCCGACCGCCACACCGGACCTTGGTTCCGACCGCTACCCCAGATCTTGGATCCGGCCACCACCCCAGACCTGGGTTCTGACCGCCACCCCGGACCCTGGTTCCGACCGCCACCCCGCAGTGGTTCCGACCGCCACCCCGGACCTTGTTTCCGACCGCCACCCCGGACCTTGGTTCTGAACACCCCCCCGGACCATGGTTCCGACCGCCACCCCGGACCTCTGTTCCGACCGCCCCCCCGGACCTTGGTTACAACCGCCAACCTGGAACTTGGTTCCGAACGCCACCTTGGACCTTGGTTCTGAACGCCACCCCGGACCTGTTCCGACCGCCACCCCGGCCCTTGCTTCCGATCGCTAACCCGGACCTTGGTACCGACCGCCACCCCGGAACTTGGTTCCGAACACCACTCCGGACCTTGGTTCCGACCGCAACACCGGTCCTTGGTTCCGACCGCCACCCCGGACCTTGGTTCTGACCGCCACCCCGAACCCTGTTCCGACCGCCACTTGGACCTTGGTTCCGAACGCCACCTCGGAACTTGGGTCCGAATGCCACCCCGGACATTGGTTCCGACCACCACCCGGACCTCGGTTTCTGACTGCCACCCCGGACCTTGGTTCCTACCACCACCCCGGACATTGGTTCCGACCGCCACCTCGAACCTTGGGTTCTGACCGCCACATCGGACCTTGGTTCCGAACGCCACACTGGACCTTGGTTCCGAACGCCACCGCGGACCTTAGTTCTGACCGCAGCCCCGGACCTTGGTTCCGAACGGCACCCCGCACCTTGGTTCCGACCGCCACCGCCGACCTTCATTCTGACTGACATCCCGGCCTTCATTCCGACCGTCACCCCGGATCGTGGTTCCGACCGCCATCCCTGACCTTGGCTAAGACAGCCACCATGGACCTTGGTTCCGACCGCCCCCCCGGACCTTGGTTTCAACCGCCACCCCGGACCTTGGTTCCGACCGCCACCCCGGACCTTTGTTCCGACTGCCCACACGGACCTTGGTTCCGACCGACACCCCGGACATTGGTTCCAACCGCTACCCCGGAGTGGTTCTGACTGCCACCCCGGACCGTGGTTCCGACCGCAACGCCGGACCTTGTTGCCGAATGCCACACCGGACCTTGGTTCCGACCGCCACCTCGTACCTTGGTTCCGACCGCCACCCTGGACCTTGGTTCCAAACGCCACACCGGTCCTTGGTTCCGAACGCCACCCCGGACCCTGGGTTCTGACCGCCACGTCGGACCTTGGTTCCGACTGCCACCTCGGACGTTGGTTCTGACCGTCACCCCGGATCTTTGTGCCGACCGCCACCCCGGACCATGGTTCCCAACGCCACCCCGGACCTTGGTTCCAACCGCCACCCTGGCCCTTGGTTCCGACCGCCAATCCGGACCTTGGTTCCGACCGCCAACCCGGACCTTGGTTCCGATTGCCCCCCCGGACCTTGGTTCCGACCACCACTCCAGACCTTGATTCCGACCGCCACATCGGTCCTTGGTTCCGACCGCGACCCTGGCCCTTGATTTGACCGCCACCACAGAACTTGGTTCCGACCGCCACCCCGGACCTTGGTTCCGACCGCCACACGGGACCTTGGTTCCGACCGCCACCCCAGAACATGGTTCCGACCGCCACCCCGGCCCTTGGTTCCAACCGCCACCCCGGATCTTGGTTCCGACCACCACCCGGCCCCTTGGTTCCAACCGCCAACCCGGATCTTGGTTCCGACCGCCACCACGGACCCTGCTCCGACCGCCACCCGGACCTTGGTTCCGACCACCACCTCGGACCTTGGTTCCGAATACCACCCCGGACATTGGTTCCGACCGCCACCCGGACCTCGCGTTCTGACCGCCACCACGGACCTTGGTTCCGACCGCCACCTCGGAACTTGGTTCCGACCGCCACCCCGGACCTTGGTTCCGACCGCCACCCGGGACCTTGGTTCCGACCGCCACCCCAGAACGTGGTTCCGACCGCCACCCCGGACCTTGGTTCCGACCGCCACCCTGGACCTTGGTTCTGACCGCCAACCCGAACCCTGTTCCGACCGCCACCTGGACCTTGGTTCCGACCGCCACCTCGGAACTTGGTTCCGAATGCCACCCCGGACATTTGTTCCGTCCGCCACACGGACCTCGGTTTCTGACCGCCACCCCGGACCTTGGTTCCTACCGCCACCCCGGACATTGGTTCCGACCGCCACCTCGAACCTTGGGTTCTGACCGCCACCTCGGACCTTGGTTCCGAACGCCACACTGGACCTTGGTTCCGAACGCCACCGCGGACCTTAGTTCCGACCGCACCCCCGGACCTTGGTTCCGAACGCCACCCCGGACCTTGGTTCCGACCGCCACCGCCGACCTTGGTTCCGAACACCACCCCGGACCTTGGATTCTGACCACCATGCCGGACTTTGGTTCCGACCGCCACCTCGGACCTTGGTTCTGACTGACACCCCGGGCCTTCATTCCGACCGTCACCCCAGATCGTGGTTCCGACCGCCATCCCTGACCTTGGCTAAGACAGCCACCATGGACCTTGGTTCCGACCGCCCCTCCGGACCTTGGTTTCAACCGACACCCCGGACCTTGGTTCCGACCGCCACCCCGGACCTTTTTTCCGACTGCCCACACGGACCTTGGTTCCGACCGACACCCCGGACATTGGTTCCAACCGCTACCCCGGAGTGGTTCTGACTGCCACCCGGGACCATGGTTCCGACCGCAACCCCGGACCTTGTTTCCGACAGCCACCCCGGAAATTGGTTCCGACCGCCACCTCGTACCTTGGTTCCGACCGCCACCCTGGACCTTGGTTCCAAACGCCACCCCGGACCTTCGTTCCGAACGCCACCCCGGAACTTGGGTTCTGACCACCACGCTGGACCTTGGTTCCGACTGCCACCTCGGACGTTGGTTCTGACCGTCACCCCGGATCTTGGTGCCGACCGCCACCCCGGACCATGGTTCCCAACACCACCCCGGACCTTGGTTCCGACCGCCACCCCGGCCCTTGGTTCCGACCGCCAACCCGGACCTTGGTTCCGACCGCCAACCCGTTCCTTGGTTCCGATTGCCCCCCCGGACCTTGGTTCCGACCACCACTCCGGACCTTGATTCCGACCGCCACACCGGTCCTTGGTTCCGACCGCCACCCCGACCCTTGATTCTGACCGCCACCACGGAACTTGGTTCCAACCGCCACCCCGGACCTTGGTTCCGACCGCCACACGGGACCTTGGTTCCGACCGCCACCCCAGAACGTGGTTCCGACCGCCACCCCGGCCCTTTGTTTCCAACCGCCACCCCGGATCTTGGTTCCGACCGCCACCCCGGCCCTTGGTTCCAACCGCCACACCGGATCTTGGTTCCGACCGCCACCACGGACCCTGTTCCGACCGCCACCCGGACCTTGGTTCCGACCACCACCTCGGACCTTGGTTCCGAATGCCACCCCGGACATTGGTTCCGACCGCCACCCGGACCTCGTGTTCTGACCGCCACCCCGGACCTTGGTTCCGACCGCCACCTCGGAACTTGGTTCCGACCGCCAACCCGGACCTTGATTCCGACCGCCACATCGGTCCTTGGATCTGGCCGACCCCCCCGGACCTTGGTTCCGACCGCCACCCCAGAACGTCGTTCCGACCGCCATCCCGGACCTTGGTTCCAACCGCCACCCCGGATCATGGTTCCGGCCGCCACCACGGACCTTGGTTCTGACCGCCACCACGGACCCTGTTCCGACCGCCACCCGGACCTTGGTTCTGACGACCACCTCGGACCTTGGTTCCGACCGCCACCCCGGAATTTCAGTCCGACCCCCACCCCGGATCTTGGTTCCGACCACCACCCCGGACATTGGTTCCGACCGCCACCCCGGAACTTGGTTCCGACCGCCACCCCGGACCTTGGTTCTGAACGCCTCCCCGGACGTTGGTTCCGACCGCCCCCCCGGACCTTGGTTCCGACCGCCACCCCGGAGCTTGGTTCCAACCGCCCCCCTGGACCTTGGTTCCGACCGCCACTCCGGATCTTGGTTCCGACCGCCACCTCGGATCTTGGTTCCGATCGCCACCCCGGACCTGTTCCGACCGCCACCCCGGACCTTGTTTCCGACCGCCACCTCGGTCCTTGGTTCCGACCACCACTCCGGACCTTGTTTCCGAACGCCCCTCCGGACCTTGGTTCCGACCGCCACACCGGAACTTGGTTCCGTTCGCCACCTCGGACCTTGGTTCCGACCGCCACCCCGGATTGGTTCCGACCACCACCCCGGATTTTTTCCGAACGCCACCCCGGACCTTGGTTCCGATCACCACTCCGGACCTTGATTCCGACCGCCACACCGATTCTTGGTTCCGACCGCCACACCGGCCCTTGATTCTGACCGCCACCTCGGAACTTGGTTCCGACTGCCAACCCGGAACTTGGTTCCGACTGCCAACCCGGTCCTTGGTTCCGACCGCCAACCCGGACCTTGGTTCCCTCCGCCACACGGGACCCTGGTTCCGACCGCCCCCCCGGACCTTGTTTCCAGCCGCCACCCCGGACCTTGGAACCGACCGACCCCCCGGACCTTGGTTCCGAACGCCACCCCGGACCTTGGTTCCGACCACCACTCCAGACCTTGATTCCGACCGCCACATCGGTCCTTGGTTCCGACCACGACCCTGGCCCTTGATTTGACCGCCGCCACGGAACTTGGTTCCGACCGCCACCCCGGACCTTGGTTCCGACCGCCACACGGGACCTTGGTTCCGACCGCCACCCCGGATCTTGGTTCCAACCGCCACCCCGGATCTTGGTTCCGACCGCCACCACGGACCCTGCTCCGACCGCCACCCGGACCTTGGTTCCGACCACCACCTCGGACCTTGGTTCCGAATACCACCCCGGACATTGGTTCCGACCGCCACCCGGACCTCGAGATCTGACCGCCACCACGGACCTTGGTTCCGACCGCCACCTCGGAACTTGGTTCCGACCGCCACCCCGGACCTTGGTTCCGACCACCACCCGGGACCTTGGTTCCGACCGCCACCCCAGAACGTGGTTCCGACCGCCACCCCGGACCTTGGTTCCGACCGCCACCCTGGACCTTGGTTCTGACCGCCACCCCGAACGCTGTTCCGAACGCCACCTGGACCTTGGTTCTGACCGCCACCTCGGAACTTGGTTCCGAATGCCACCCCGGACATTGGTTCCGTCCGCCACACGGACCTCGGTTTCTGACCGCCACCCCGGACCTTGGTTCCTACCGCCACCCCGGACATTGGCTCCGACCGCCACCTCGAACCTTGGGTTCTGACCGCCATCTCGGACCTTGGTTCCGAACGCCACACTGGACCTTGGTTCCGAACGCCACCGCGGACCTTAGTTCCGACCGCACCCCCGGACCTTGGTTCCGAACGCCACCCGGGACCTTGGTTCCGACCGCCACCGCCGACCTTGGTTCCGAACACCACCCCGGACCTTGGATTCTGACAACCATGCCGGACTTTGGTTCCGACCGCCACCTTGGACCTTGGTTCTGACTGCCACCCCGGGCCTTCATTCCGACCGTCACCCCGGATCGTGGTTCCGACCGCCATCCCTGACCTTGGCTAAGACAGCCACCATGGACCTTGGTTCCGACCGCCCCTCCGGACCTTGGTTTCAACCGCCACCCCGGACATTGGTTCCAACCACTACCCCGGAGTGGTTCTGACTGCCACCCGGGACCGTGGTTCCGACCGCAACCCCGGACCTTGTTTCCGACAGCCACCCCGGACATTGGTTCCGACCGACACCTCGTACCTTGGTTCCGAACGCCACCCCGGACCTTGGGTTCTGACCGCCACGCTGGACCTTGGTTCCGACTGCCACCTTGGACGTTGGTTCTGACCGTCACCCCGGATCTTGGTGCCGACCGCCACACCGGACCATGGTTCCCAACACCACCCCGGACCTTGGTTCCGACCGCCACCCCGGCCCTTGGATCCGACCGCCAACCCGGACCTTGGTTCTGACCGCCAACCCGTTCCTTGGTTCCGATTGCCCCCCCCGGACCTTGGTTCCGACCACCACTCCGGACCTTGATTCCGACCGCCACACCGGTCCTTGGTTCCGACCGCCACCCCGACCCTTGATTCTGACCGCCACCACGGAACTTGGTTCCGACCGCGACCCCGGAACTTGGTTCCGACCGCCACACGGGACCTTGGTTCCGACCGCCACCCCGGCCCTTTGTATCCAACCGCCACCCCGGATCTTGGTTCCGACCGCCAGCCCGGCCCTTGGTTCCAACCGCCACACCGGATCTTGGTTCCGACCGCCACCACGGACCCTGTTCCGACCGCCACCCGGAGCTTGGTTCCGACCACCACCTCGGACATTGGTTCCAAATGCCACCCCGGACATTGGTTCCGATCGCCACCCGGACCTCGAGTTCTGACCGCCACCCCGGACCTTCGTTCCGACCGCCACCTCGGAACTTCGTTCCGACCGCCAACCCGGACCTTGATTCCGACCGCCACATCGGTCCTTGGATCTGACCGACCCCCCCGGACCTTGGTTCCGACCGCCACCCCAGAACGTGGTTCCGACCGCCATCCCGGACCTTGGTTCCAACCGCCACCCCGGATCTTGGTTCCGGCCGCCACCCCGGACCTTGGTTCTGACCGCCACCACGGACCCTGTTCCTACCGCCACCCGGACCTTGGTTCTGACCACCACCTCGGACCTTGGTTCCGAATGCCACCCCGGACATTAGTTCCGACCGCCAGCCGGACCTCGAGTTCTGACCGCCACCGCGGACCTTGGTTCCGACCGCCACTTCGGAACTTGGTTCCGACTGCCAACCCGGTCGTTGGTTCCGACCCCCACCCCGGACCTTGGTTCCGACCGCCACACGGGACCCTGGTTCCAACCCCCCCCCCGGACCTTGTTTCCTGCCGCCACCCCGGACCTTGGAACCGAACGACCCCCCGGACCTTGGTTCTGAACGCCACCCCGGAACTTGGTTCCGACCTCCACCTCGGACCTTGGTTCCGAACGTCACCCCGGACCTGTTCCGCCCACCACCCCGGACCTTGGTTCCGACCGCCACCACGGACATTGGTTCCCACCGCCACCCCGCACCTTGGGTGCTGACCGGCACCCTGGACCTCGGTTCCGACCGCCACCTCGGACCTTGGTTCCGACCGCCACAGCGGAACATGGTTCCGACCGCCACCCCGGACCTTGGTTCCGACCGCCACCTGGGACCTCGCTTCCGACCGCCACCCCGGACCATGGTTCCGAACGCCACCACGGACCTTAGTTCCGACCGCCCACCCGGACCTTTGATCCGACCGCCACCACGGACCTTGGTCCCGACCGCCCCCCAGACCTTGGTTCCGACTGCCACCCCGGAATTTGGGTCCGACCCCCACCCCGGATCTTGGTTCCGACCACCACCCCGGACATTGGTTCCGACCGCCACCCCGGAACTTGGTTCCGACCGCCACCCCGGACCTTGGTTCTGAACGCCTCCCCGGACGTTGGTTCCGAACGCCCCCCCGGACCTTGGTTCCGACCGCCACCCCGGAGCTTGGTTCCAACCGCCCCCCCGGACCTTGGTTCCGACTGCCACCCCGGATCTTGGTTCCGACCGCCACCTCGGATCTTGGTTCCGATCGCCACCCCGGACCTGTTCCGACCGCCACCCCGGACCTTGTTTCCGACCGCCACCTCGGTCCTTGGTTCCGACCGCCACTCCGGACCTTGGTTCCGACCGCCCCTCCGGACCTTGGTTCCGACCGCCACACCGGAACTTGGTTCCGACCGCCACCTCGGACCTTGGTTCCGACCGCCACCCCGGATTGGTTCCGAACACCACCCCGGATTTTTTCCGAACGCCACCCCGGACCTTGGTTCCGACCACCACTCCGGACCTTGATTCCGACCGCCACACCGATTCTTGGTTCCGACCGCCACCCCGGCCCTTGGTTCCGACCGCCACTTCGGAACTTGGTTCCGACTGCCAACCCGGTCGTTGGTTCCGACCGCCACCCCGGACCTTGGTTCCGACCGCCACACGGGACCCTGGTTCCAACCGCCCCCCCGGACCTTGTTTCCAGCCGCCACCCCGGACCTTGGAACCGACCGACCCCCCGGACCTTGGTTCCGAACGCCACCCCGGAACTTGGTTCCGACCTCCACCTCGGACCTTGGTTCCGAACGTCACCCCGGACCTGTTCCGCCCACCACCCCGGACCTTGGTTCCGACCGCCACCACGGACATTGGTTCCCACCACCACCCCGCACCTTGGGTGCTGACCGCCACCCTGGACCTCGGTTCCGACCGCCACCTCGGACCTTGGTTCCGACCGCCACAGCGGAACATGGTTCCGACCGCCACCCCGGACCTTGGTTCCGACCGCCACCTGGGACCTCACTTCCGACCGCCACCCCGGACCATGGTTCCGAACGCCACCACGGACCTTAGTTCCGACCGCCCACCCGGACCTTTGATCCGACCGCCACCACGGACCTTGGTCCCGACCGCCCCCCCGACCTTGGTTCCGACTGCCACCCCGGAATTTGGGTCCGACCCCCACCCCGGATCTTGGTTCCGACCACCACCCCGGACATTGGTTCCGACCGCCACCCCGGAACTTGGTTCCGACCGCCACCCCGGACCTTGGTTCTGAACGCCTCCCCGGACGTTGGTTCCGACCGCCCCCCCGGACCTTGGTTCCGACCGCCACCCCGGAGCTTGGTTCCAACCGCCCCCCCGGACCTTGGTTCCGATCGCCACCCCGGACCTGTTCCGACCGCCACCCCGGACCTTGTTTCCGACCGCCACCTCGGTCCTTGGTTCCGACCGCCACTCCGGACCTTGGTTCCGACCGCCCCTCCGGACCTTGGTTCCGACCTCCACACCGGAACTTGGTTCCGACCGCCACCTCGGACCTTGGTTCCGACCGCCACCCCGGATTGGTTCCGACCACCACCCCGGATTTTTTCCGAACGCCACCCCGGACCTTGGTTCCGACCACCACTCCGGACCTTGATTCCGACCGCCACACCGATTCTTGGTTCCGACCACCACCCCGGCCCTTGATTCTGACCGCCACCTCGGAACTTGGTTCCGACTGCCAACCCGGTCCTTGGTTCCGACCGCCACCCCGGACCTTCGTTCCCACCGCCACATGGGACCCTGGTTCCGACCGCCCCCCCGGACCTTGTTTCCAGCCGCCACCCCGGACCTTGGAACCGACCGACCCCCCGGACCTTTGTTCCGAACGCCACCCCGGAACTTGGTTCCGACCTCCACCTCAGACCTTGGTTCCGAACGTCACCCCGGACCTGTTCCGTCCGCCACCCCGGACCTTAGTTCCGACCGCCACCACGGACATTGGTTCCGACCGCCACCCCGCACCTTGGGTTCTGACCGCCACCCTGGACCTCGGTTCTGACCGCCACCTCGGACCTTGGTTCCGACCGCCACAGTGGAACATGGTTCCGACCGCCACCCCGGACCTTGGTTCCGACCGCCACCTGGGACCTCGCTTCCGACCACCACCCCGGACCATGGTTCCGAACGCGACCGCGGACCTTTGTTCCGACCGCCCACCCGGACCTTTGATCCGACCGCCACCACGGAACTTGTTTCCGACCGCCCCACACACCTTGGTTCCGAACGCCACCCCGGAATTTGGGTCCGACCCCCACCCCGGATCTTGGTTCCGACCGCCACCCCGGACCTTGGTTCTTAACGCCTCCCCGGACGTTGGTTCCGACCGCCCCCCCGGACCTTGGTTCCGACTGACACCCCGGAGCTTGGTTCCGACCGCCCCCCGGGACCTTGGTTCCGACCGCCACCCCGGATCTTGGTTCCGACCGCCACCTCGGAATTGGTACCGATCGCCACCACGGACCTGTTCCCACCGCCACCCCGGACCTTGTTTCCGACCACCACCCCGGACAATGGTTCCGAACGCGACCGCGGACCTTTGTTCCGACCGCCCACCCGGACCTTTGATCCGACCGCCACCACGGAACTTGTTTCCGACCGCCCCACACACCTTGGTTCCGAACGCCACCCCGGAATTTGGGTCCGACCCCCACCCCGGATCTTGGTTCCGACCGCCGCCCCGGACCTTGGTTCTTAACGCCTCCCCGGACGTTGGTTCCGACCGCCCCCCCGGACCTTGGTTCCGACTGACACCCCGGAGCTTGGTTCCGACCGCCCCCCGGGACCTTGGTTCCGACCGCCACCCCGGATCTTGGTTCCGACCGCCACCTCGGAATTGGTACCGATCGCCATCACGGACCTGTTCCCACCGCCACCCCGGACCTTGTTTCCGACCGCCACCTCGGCCCTTGGTTCCGACTGCCACTCCGGACCTTGGTTCCGACCGCCCCTCCGGACCTTGGTTCCGACCGCCACACCGGAACTTGGTTCCGACCGCCACCCCAGAACGTGGTTCCGACCGCCATCCCGGACCTTGGTTCCGACCGCCACCCCAGAACGTGGTTCCGACCGCCATCCCGGACCTTGGTTCCAACCGCCACCCCGGACCTTGGTTCCCACCGCCACATGGGACCCTGGTTCCGACCGCCCCCCCGGACCTTGGTTCCGGCCGCCACCCCGGACGTTGGATCCGACCGACCCCCCGGACCTTGGTTCATAACGCCACCCCGGACCTTGGGTTCTGACCGCCACGCTGGACCTTGGTTCTGACTGCCACCTCGGACGTTGGTTTTGACCGTCACCCCGGATCTTGGTGCCGACCGCCACCCCGGACCATGGTTCCCAACAACACCCCGGACCTTGGTTCCGACCGCCACCCCGGCCCTTGGTTCCGACCGCCAACCCGGACATTGGTTCCGACCGCCAACCCGTTCCTTGGTTCCGATTGCCCCCCCCGGACCTTGGTTCCGACCACCACTCCGGACCTTGATTCCGACCGCCACACCGGTCCTTGGTTCCGACCGCCACCCCGACCCTTGATTCTGACCGCCACCGCGGAACTTGGTTCCGACCGCCACCCCGGACCTTGGTTCCAACCGCCACACGGGACCTTTGTTCCGACCGCCACCCCAGAACGTGGTTCTGACCGCCACCCCGGCCCTTTGTATCCAACCGCCACCCCGGATCTTGGTTCCGACCGCCACCCCGGCCCTTGGTTCCAACCGCCACACCGGATCTTGGTTCCGACCGCCACCACGCACCCTGTTCCGACCGCCACCCAGACCTTGGTTCCGACCACCACCTCGGACCTTGGTTCCGAATGCCACCCCGGACATTGGTTCCGACCGCCACCCGGACCTCGAGTTCTGACCGCCACCCCGTACCTTGGTTCCGACCGCCACCTCGGAACTTGGTTCCGACCGCCAACCCGGACCTTGATTCCGACCGCCACATCGGTCCTTGGATCTGACCGACCCCCCCGGACCTTGGTTCCGACCGCCACCCCAGAACGTGGTTCCGACCGCCATCCCGGACCTTGGTTCCAACCACCACCCCGGATCTTGGTTCCGGCCGCCACCCCGGACCTTGGTTCTGACCGCCACCACGGACCCTGTTCCGACCGCCACCCGGACCTTGGTTCTGACCACCACCTCGGACCTTGGTTCCGAATGCCACCCCGGACATTAGTTCCGACCGCCACCCGGACCTCGAGTTCTGACCGCCACCGCGGACCTTGGTTCCGACCACCACAGCGGAACATGGTTCCGACCGCCACCCCGGACCTTGGTTCCGACCGCCACCTGGGATCTCGCTTCCGACCGCCACCCCGGACCATGGTTCCGAACGCCACCACGGACCTTAGTTCCGACCGCCCACCCGGACCTTTGATCCGACCGCCACCACGGACCTGGTTCCGACCGCCCCCCAGACCTTGGTTCCGACTGCCACCCCGGAATTTGGGTCCGACCCCCACCCCGGATCTTATTTCCGACCACCACCCCGGACGTTGGTTCCGACCGCCACCCCGGAACTTGGTTCCGACCGCCACCCCGGACCGTGGTTCTGAACGCCTCCCCGGACGTTGGATCCGACCGCCCCCCCGGACCTTGGTTCCGACCGCCACCCCGGAGCTTGGTTCCAACCGCCCCCCTGGACCTTGGTTCCGACTGCCACCCCGGATCTTGGTTCCGACCGCCACCTCGGATCTTGGTTCCGATCGCCACTCCGGACCTGTTCCGACCGCCACCCCGGACCTTGTTTCCGACCGCCACCTCGGTCCTTGGTTCCGACCGCCACTCCGGACCTTGGTTCCCACCGCCCCTCCGGACCTTGGTTCCGACCGCCACACCGGAACTTGGTTCCGACCGCCACCTCGGACCTTGGTTCCGACCGCCACCCCGGATTGGTTCCGACCAATACCACGGATTCTTTCCGAACGCCACCCCGGACCTTGGTTCTGACCACCACTCCGGACTTTGATTCCGACCGCCACACCGATTCTTGGTTCCGACCGCCACACCGGCCCTTGATTCTGACCGCCACCTCGGAACTTGGTTCCGACTGCCAACCCGGTCCTTGGTTCCGACCGCCAGCCCGGACCTTGGTTCCCACCGCCACACGGGACCCTGGTTCCGACCGCCCCCCCGGACCTTGTTTCCAGCTGCCACCCCGGACCTTGGAACCGACCGACCCCCCGGACTTTGGTTCCGAACGCCACCCCGGAACTTGGTTCCGACCTCCACCTCAGACCTTGGTTCCGAACGTCACCCCGGACCAGTTCCGCCCGCCACCCCGGACCTTGGTTCCGACCGCCACCATGGATATTGGTTCCGACCGCCACCCCGTACCTTGGGTTCTGACCGCCACCCTGGACCTCGGTTCTGTCCGCCACCTCGGACCTTGGTTCCGACCGCCACAGCGGAACATGGTTCCGACCGCCTCCCCGGACCTTGGTTCCGACCGCCACCTGGGACCTCGCTTCCGACCACCACCCCGGACCATGGTTCCGAACGCCACCACGGACCTTAGTTCCGAACGCCCACCCGGACCTTTGATCCGACCGCCACCACGGAACTTGGTTCCGACCGCCCCACAGACCTTGGTACCGACCGCCACCCCGGAATTTGGGTCCAACCCCCACCCTGGATCTTGGTTCCGACCACCACCCCGGACATTGGTTCCGACCGCCACCCCGGAACTTGGTTCTGACCGCCACCCCGGACCTTGGTTCTGAACGCCTCCCCGGACGTTGGTTCCGACCGCCCCCCCGGACCATGGTTCCCAACAACACCAAGGACCTTGGTTCCGACCGCCACCCCGGCCCTTGGTTCCGACCGCCAACCCGGACCTTGGATCCGACCGCCAACCCGTTCCTTGGTTCCGATTGCCCCCCCCGGACCTTGGTTCCGACCACCACTCCGGACCTTGATTCCGACCGCCACACCGGTCCTTGGTTCCGACCGCCACCCCGACCCTTGATTCTGACCGCCACCGCGGAACATGGTTCCGACCGCCACCCCGGACCTTGGTTCCGACCGCCACACGGGACCTTTGTTCCGACCGCCACCCCAGAACGTGGTTCCGACCGCCACCCCGGCCCTTTGTATCCAACCGCCACCCCGGATCTTGGTTCCGACCGCCACCCCGGCCCTTGGTTCCAACCGCCACACCGGATCTTGGTTCCGACCGCCACCACGGACCCTGTTCCGACCGCCACCCAGACCTTGGTTCCGACCACCACCTCGGACCTTGGTTCCGAATGCCACCCCGGACATTGGTTCCGACCGCCACCCGGACCTCGAGTTCTGACCGCCACCCCGTACCTTGGTTCCGACCGCCACCTCGGAACTTGGTTCCGACCGCCAACCCGGACCTTGATTCCGACCGCCACATCGGTCCTTGGATCTGACCGACCCCCCCGGACCTTGGTTCCGACCGCCACCCCAGAACGTGGTTCCGACCGCCATCCCGGACCTTGGTTCCAACCAGCACCCCGGATCTTGGTTCCGGCCGCCACCCCGGACCTTGGTTCTGACCGCCACCATGGACCCTGTTCCGACCGCCACCCGGACCTTGGTTCTGACCACCACCTCGGACCATGGTTCCGAATGCCACCCCGGACATTAGTTCCGACCGCCACCCGGACCTCGAGTTCTGACCGCCACCGCGGACCTTGGTTCCGACCGCCACAGCGGAACATGGTTCCGACCGCCACCCCGGACCTTGGTTCCGACCGCCACCTGGGACCTCGCTTCTGACCGCCACCCCGGACCATGGTTCCGAACGCCACCACGGACGTTAGTTCCGACCGCCCACCCGGACCTTTGATCCGACCGCCACCACAGACCTTGGTTCCGACCGCCCCCCAGACCTTGGTTCCGACTGCCACCCCGGAATTTGGGTCCGACCCCCACCCCGGATCTTGGTTCCGACCACCACCCCGGACCTTGGTTCTGAACGCCTCCCCGGACGTTGGTTCCGACCGCCCCCCCGGACCTTGGTTCCGACCGCCACCCCGGAGCTTGGTTCCAACCGCCCCCCCGGACCTTGGTTCCGACTGCCACCCCGGATCTTGGTTCCGACCGCCACCTCGGATCTTGGTTCCGATCGCCACCCCGGACCTGTTCCGACCGCCACCCCGGACCTTGTTTCCGACCGCCACCTCGGTCCTTGGTTCCGACCGCCACTCCGGACCTTGGTTCCGACCGCCCCTCCGGACCTTGGTTCCGACCGCCACACCGGAACTTGGTTCCGACCGCCACCTCGGACCTTGGTTCCGACCGCCACCCCGGATTGGTTCCGACCACCACCCCGGATTTTTTCCGAACGCCACCCCGGACCTTGGTTCCGACCACCACTCCGGACCTTGATTCCGACCGCCACACCGATTCTTGGTTCCGACCGCCACACCGGCCCTTGATTCTGACCGCCACCTCGGAACTTGGTTCCGACTGCCAACCCGGTCCTTGGTTCCGACCGCCAGCCCGGACCTTGGTTCCCACCGCCACACGGGACCCTGGTTCCGACCGACCCCCCGGACCTTGTTTCCAGCCGCCACCCCGGACCTTGGAACCGACCGACCCCCCGGACGTTGGTTCCGAACGCCACCCCGGAACTTGGTTCCGACCTCCACCTCAGACCTTGGTTCCGAACGTCACCCCGGACCAGTTCCGCCCGCCACCCCGGACCTTGGTTCCGACCACCACCATGGACATTGGTTCCGACCGCCACCCCGTACTTTGGGTTCTGACCGCCACCCTGGACCTCGGTTCTGTCCGCCTCCCCGGACCTTGGTTCCGACCGCCACCTGGGACCTCGCTTCCGACCACCACCCCGGACCATGGTTCCGAACGCCACCACGGACCTTAGTTCCGAACGCCCACCCGGACCTTTGATCCGACCGCCACCACGGAACTTGGTTCCGACCGCCCCACAGACCTTGGCTCCGACCGCCACCCCAGAACGTGGTTCCGACCGCCATCCCGGACCTTGGTTCCAACCACCACCCCGGATCTTGGTTCCGGCCGCCACCCCGGACCTTGGTTCTGACCGCCACCACGGACCCTGTTCCGACCGCCACCCGGACCTTGGTTCTGACCACCACCTCGGACCTTGGTTCCGAATGCCACCCCGGACATTAGTTCCGACCGCCACCCGGACCTCGAGTTCTGACCGCCACCGCGGACCTTGGTTCCGACCACCACAGCGGAACATGGTTCCGACCGCCACCCCGGACCTTGGTTCCGACCGCCACCTGGGATCTCGCTTCCGACCGCCACCCCGGACCATGGTTCCGAACGCCACCACGGACCTTAGTTCCGACCGCCCACCCGGACCTTTGATCCGACCGCCACCACGGACCTGGTTCCGACCGCCCCCCAGACCTTGGTTCCGACTGCCACCCCGGAATTTGGGTCCGACCCCCACCCCGGATCTTATTTCCGACCACCACCCCGGACGTTGGTTCCGACCGCCACCCCGGAACTTGGTTCCGACCGCCACCCCGGACCGTGGTTCTGAACGCCTCCCCGGACGTTGGATCCGACCGCCCCCCCGGACCTTGGTTCCGACCGCCACCCCGGAGCTTGGTTCCAACCGCCCCCCTGGACCTTGGTTCCGACTGCCACCCCGGATCTTGGTTCCGACCGCCACCTCGGATCTTGGTTCCGATCGCCACTCCGGACCTGTTCCGACCGCCACCCCGGACCTTGTTTCCGACCGCCACCTCGGTCCTTGGTTCCGACCGCCACTCCGGACCTTGGTTCCCACCGCCCCTCCGGACCTTGGTTCCGACCGCCACACCGGAACTTGGTTCCGACCGCCACCTCGGACCTTGGTTCCGACCGCCACCCCGGATTGGTTCCGACCAATACCACGGATTCTTTCCGAACGCCACCCCGGACCTTGGTTCTGACCACCACTCCGGACTTTGATTCCGACCGCCACACCGATTCTTGGTTCCGACCGCCACACCGGCCCTTGATTCTGACCGCCACCTCGGAACTTGGTTCCGACTGCCAACCCGGTCCTTGGTTCCGACCGCCAGCCCGGACCTTGGTTCCCACCGCCACACGGGACCCTGGTTCCGACCGCCCCCCCGGACCTTGTTTCCAGCTGCCACCCCGGACCTTGGAACCGACCGACCCCCCGGACTTTGGTTCCGAACGCCACCCCGGAACTTGGTTCCGACCTCCACCTCAGACCTTGGTTCCGAACGTCACCCCGGACCAGTTCCGCCCGCCACCCCGGACCTTGGTTCCGACCGCCACCATGGATATTGGTTCCGACCGCCACCCCGTACCTTGGGTTCTGACCGCCACCCTGGACCTCGGTTCTGTCCGCCACCTCGGACCTTGGTTCCGACCGCCACAGCGGAACATGGTTCCGACCGCCTCCCCGGACCTTGGTTCCGACCGCCACCTGGGACCTCGCTTCCGACCACCACCCCGGACCATGGTTCCGAACGCCACCACGGACCTTAGTTCCGAACGCCCACCCGGACCTTTGATCCGACCGCCACCACGGAACTTGGTTCCGACCGCCCCACAGACCTTGGTACCGACCGCCACCCCGGAATTTGGGTCCAACCCCCACCCTGGATCTTGGTTCCGACCACCACCCCGGACATTGGTTCCGACCGCCACCCCGGAACTTGGTTCTGACCGCCACCCCGGACCTTGGTTCTGAACGCCTCCCCGGACGTTGGTTCCGACCGCCCCCCCGGACCATGGTTCCCAACAACACCAAGGACCTTGGTTCCGACCGCCACCCCGGCCCTTGGTTCCGACCGCCAACCCGGACCTTGGATCCGACCGCCAACCCGTTCCTTGGTTCCGATTGCCCCCCCCGGACCTTGGTTCCGACCACCACTCCGGACCTTGATTCCGACCGCCACACCGGTCCTTGGTTCCGACCGCCACCCCGACCCTTGATTCTGACCGCCACCGCGGAACATGGTTCCGACCGCCACCCCGGACCTTGGTTCCGACCGCCACACGGGACCTTTGTTCCGACCGCCACCCCAGAACGTGGTTCCGACCGCCACCCCGGCCCTTTGTATCCAACCGCCACCCCGGATCTTGGTTCCGACCGCCACCCCGGCCCTTGGTTCCAACCGCCACACCGGATCTTGGTTCCGACCGCCACCACGGACCCTGTTCCGACCGCCACCCAGACCTTGGTTCCGACCACCACCTCGGACCTTGGTTCCGAATGCCACCCCGGACATTGGTTCCGACCGCCACCCGGACCTCGAGTTCTGACCGCCACCCCGTACCTTGGTTCCGACCGCCACCTCGGAACTTGGTTCCGACCGCCAACCCGGACCTTGATTCCGACCGCCACATCGGTCCTTGGATCTGACCGACCCCCCCGGACCTTGGTTCCGACCGCCACCCCAGAACGTGGTTCCGACCGCCATCCCGGACCTTGGTTCCAACCAGCACCCCGGATCTTGGTTCCGGCCGCCACCCCGGACCTTGGTTCTGACCGCCACCATGGACCCTGTTCCGACCGCCACCCGGACCTTGGTTCTGACCACCACCTCGGACCATGGTTCCGAATGCCACCCCGGACATTAGTTCCGACCGCCACCCGGACCTCGAGTTCTGACCGCCACCGCGGACCTTGGTTCCGACCGCCACAGCGGAACATGGTTCCGACCGCCACCCCGGACCTTGGTTCCGACCGCCACCTGGGACCTCGCTTCTGACCGCCACCCCGGACCATGGTTCCGAACGCCACCACGGACGTTAGTTCCGACCGCCCACCCGGACCTTTGATCCGACCGCCACCACAGACCTTGGTTCCGACCGCCCCCCAGACCTTGGTTCCGACTGCCACCCCGGAATTTGGGTCCGACCCCCACCCCGGATCTTGGTTCCGACCACCACCCCGGACCTTGGTTCTGAACGCCTCCCCGGACGTTGGTTCCGACCGCCCCCCCGGACCTTGGTTCCGACCGCCACCCCGGAGCTTGGTTCCAACCGCCCCCCCGGACCTTGGTTCCGACTGCCACCCCGGATCTTGGTTCCGACCGCCACCTCGGATCTTGGTTCCGATCGCCACCCCGGACCTGTTCCGACCGCCACCCCGGACCTTGTTTCCGACCGCCACCTCGGTCCTTGGTTCCGACCGCCACTCCGGACCTTGGTTCCGACCGCCCCTCCGGACCTTGGTTCCGACCGCCACACCGGAACTTGGTTCCGACCGCCACCTCGGACCTTGGTTCCGACCGCCACCCCGGATTGGTTCCGACCACCACCCCGGATTTTTTCCGAACGCCACCCCGGACCTTGGTTCCGACCACCACTCCGGACCTTGATTCCGACCGCCACACCGATTCTTGGTTCCGACCGCCACACCGGCCCTTGATTCTGACCGCCACCTCGGAACTTGGTTCCGACTGCCAACCCGGTCCTTGGTTCCGACCGCCAGCCCGGACCTTGGTTCCCACCGCCACACGGGACCCTGGTTCCGACCGACCCCCCGGACCTTGTTTCCAGCCGCCACCCCGGACCTTGGAACCGACCGACCCCCCGGACGTTGGTTCCGAACGCCACCCCGGAACTTGGTTCCGACCTCCACCTCAGACCTTGGTTCCGAACGTCACCCCGGACCAGTTCCGCCCGCCACCCCGGACCTTGGTTCCGACCACCACCATGGACATTGGTTCCGACCGCCACCCCGTACTTTGGGTTCTGACCGCCACCCTGGACCTCGGTTCTGTCCGCCTCCCCGGACCTTGGTTCCGACCGCCACCTGGGACCTCGCTTCCGACCACCACCCCGGACCATGGTTCCGAACGCCACCACGGACCTTAGTTCCGAACGCCCACCCGGACCTTTGATCCGACCGCCACCACGGAACTTGGTTCCG
Source organism: Mustelus asterias (assembly GCF_964213995.1). Classification (NCBI taxonomy): domain Eukaryota; kingdom Metazoa; phylum Chordata; class Chondrichthyes; order Carcharhiniformes; family Triakidae; genus Mustelus; species Mustelus asterias. The sequence continues at coordinate 182,723 of NW_027590339.1, read as the reverse complement.
ACCGCCCCACAGACCTTGGCTCCGACCGCCACCCCGGAATTTGGGTCCGACCCCCACCCCGGATCTTGGTTCCGACAACCACCCCGGACATTGGTTCCGACCGCCACCCCGGAACTTGGTTCCGACCACCACCCCGGACCTTGGTTCTGAACGCCTCCCCGGACGTTGGTTCCGACCGCCCCCCCGGACCATGGTTCCCAACAACACCCCGGACCTTGGTTCCGACCGCCACCCCGGCCCTTGGTTCCGACCGCCAACCCGGACCTTGGTTCCGACCGCCAACCCGTTCCTTGGTTCCGATTGCCCCCCCCGGACCTTGGTTCCTACCACCACTCCGGACCTTGATTCCGACCGCCACACCGGTCCTTGGTTCCGACCGCCACCCCGACCCTTGATTCTGACCGCCACCGCGGAACTTGGTTCCGACCGCCACCCCGGACCTTGGTTCCGACCGCCACACGGGACCTTGGTTCCGACCGCCACCCCAGAACGTGGTTCCGACCGCCACCCCGGCCCTTTGTATCCAACCGCCACCCCGGATCTTGGTTCCGACCGCCACCCCGGCCCTTGGTTCCAACCGCCACACCGGATCTTGGTTCCGACCGCCACCACGGACCCTGTTCCGACCGTCACCCAGACCTTGGTTCCGACCACCACCTCGGACCTTGGTTCCGAATGCCACCCCGGACATTGTTTCCGACCGCCACTCGGACCTCGAGTTCTGACCGCCACCCCGGACCTTGGTTCCGACCGCCACCTCGGAACTTGGTTCCGACCGCCAACCCGGACCTTGATTCCGACCGCCACATCGGTCCTTGGATCTGACCGACCCCCCCGGACCTTAGTTCCGACCGCCACCCCAGAACGTGGTTCCGACCGCCATCCCGGACCTTGGTTCCAACCACCACCCCGGATCTTGGTTCCGGCCGCCACCCCGGACCTTGGTTCTGACCGCCACCACGGACCCTGTTCCGACCGCCACCCGGACCTTGGTTCTGACCACCACCTCGGACCTTGGTTCCGAATGCCACCCCGGACATTAGTTCCGACCGCCACCCGGACCTCGAGTTCCGACCGCCACCCCGGACCTTGGTTCCGACCGCCACCTGGGACCTCGCTTCCGACCGCCACCCCGGACCATGGTTCCGACCGCCACCTGGGACCTCGCTTCCGACCGCCACCCCGGACCATGGTTCCGACCGCCACCTGGGACCTCGCTTCCGACCGCCACCCCGGACCTTAGTTCCGACCGCCCACCCGGACCTTTGATCCGACCGCCACCACGCACCTTGGTTCCGACCGCCCCCCAGACCTTGGTTCCGACTGCCACCCCGGAATTTGGGTCCGACCCCCACCCCGGATCTTGGTTCCGACCACCACCCCGGACATTGGTTCCGACCGCCACCCCGGAACTTGGTTCCGACCGCCACCCCGAACCTTGGTTCTGAACGGCTCCCCGGACGTTGGTTCCGACCGCCCCCCCGGACCTTGGTTCCGACCGCCACCCCGGAGCTTGGTTCTGACTGCCACCCCGGATCTTGGTTCCGACCGCCACCTCGGATCTTGGTTCCGATCGTCACCCCGGACCTGTTCCGACCGCCACCCCGTACCTTGTTTCCGACCGCCACCTCGGTCCTTGGTTCCGACCGCCACTCCGGACCTTGGTTCCGACCGCCCCTCCGGACCTTGGTCCGACCGCCACACCGGAAGTTGGTTCCGACCGCCACCTCGGACCTTGGTTCCGACCGCCACCCCGGATTGGTTCCGACCACCACCCCGGATTTTTTCCGAACGCCACCCCGGACCTTGGTTCCGACCACCACTCCGGACCTTGATTCCGACCGCCACACCGATTCTTGGTTCCGACCGCCACACCGGCCCTTGATTCTGACCGCCACCTCGGAACTTGGTTCCGACTGCCAACCCGGTCCTTGGTTCCGACCGCCAGCCCGGACCTTGGTTCCCACCGCCACACGGGACCCTGGTTCCGACCGCCCCCCCGGACCTTGTTTCCAGCCGCCACCCCGGACCTTGGAACCGACCGACCCCCCGGACTTTTGTTCCGAACGCCACCCCGGAACTTGGTTCCGACCTCCACCTCAGACCTTGGTTCCGAACGTCACCCCGGACCAGTTCCGCCCGCCACCCCGGACCTTGGTTCCGACCGCCACCATGGACATTGGTTCCGACCGCCACCCCGTACTTTGGGTTCTGACCGCCACCCTGGACCTCGGTTCTGTCCGCCACCTCGGACCTTGGTTCCGACCGCCACAGCGGAACATGGTTCCGACCGCCTCCCCGGACCTTGGTTCCGACCGCCACCTGGGACTCGCTTCCGACCACCACCCCGGACCATGGTTCCGAACGCCACCACGGACCTTAGTTCCGAACGCCCACCCGGACCTTTGATCCGACCGCCACCACGGAACTTGGTTCCGACCACCCCACAGACCTTGGTTCCGACCGCCACCCCGGAATTTGGGTCCGACCCCCACCCCGGATCTTGGTTCCGACCACCACCCCGGACATTGGTTCCGACCGCCACCCCGGAACTTGGTTCCGACCGCCACCCCGGACCTTGGTTCTGAACGCCTCCCCGGACGTGGGTTCCGACCGCCCCCCCGGACCATGGTTCCCAACAACACCCCGGACCTTGGTTCCGACTGCCACCCCGGCCCTAGGTTCCGACCGCCAACCCGGACCTTGGTTCCGACCGCCAACCCGTTCCTTGGTTCCGATTGCCCCCCCCGGACCTTGGTTCCGACCACCACTCCGGACCTTGATTCCGACCGCCACACCGGTCCTTGGTTCCGACCGCCACCCCGACCCTTGATTCTGACCGCCACCGCGGAACTTGGTTCCGACCGCCACCCTGGACCTTGGTTCCGACCGCCACATGGGACCTTGGTTCCGACCGCCACCCCAGAACGTGGTTCCGACCGCCACCCCGGCCCTTTGTATCCAACCGCCACCACGGATCTTGGTTCCGACCGCCACCCCGGCCCTTGGTTCCAACCGCCACACCGGATCTTAGTTCCGACCGCCACCACGGACCCTGTTCCGACCGCCACCCAGACCTTGGTTCCGACCGCCACTCGGACCTCGAGTTCTGACCGCCACCCCGGACCTTTGTTCCGACCGCCACCTCGGAACTTGGTTCCGACCGCCAACCCGGACCTTGATTCCGACCGCCACATCGGTCCTTGGATCTGACCGACCCCCCCGGACCTTGGTTCCGACCGCCACCCCAGAACGTGGTTCCGACCGCCATCCCGGACCTTGGTTCCAACCACCACCCCGGATCTTGGTTCCGGCCGCCACCCCGGACCTTGGTTCTGACCGCCACCACGGACCCTGTTCCGAACGCCACCCGGACCTTGGTTCTGACCACCACCTCGGACCTTGGTTCCGAATGCCACCCCGGACATTAGTTCCGACCGCCACCCGGACCTCGAGTTCTGACCGCCACCGCGGACCTTGGTTCTGACCGCCACTGCGGAACATGGTTCCGACCGCCACCCTGGACCTTGGTTCCGACCGCCACCTGGGACCTCGCTTCCGACCGCCACCCCGGACCATGGTTCCGACCGCCACCCGGACCTCGAGTTCCGACCGCCACCCCGGACCTTGGTTCCGACCGCCACCTGGGACCTCGCTTCCGACCGCCACCCCGGACCATGGTTCCGAACGCCACCACGGACCTTAGTTCCGACCGCCCACCCGGACCTTTGATCCGACCGCCACCACGCACCTTGGTTCCGACCGCCCCCCAGACCTTGGTTCCGACTGCCACCCCGGAATTTGGGTCCGACCCCCACCCCGGATCTTGGTTCCGACCACCACCCCGGACATTGGTTCCGACCGCCACCCCGGAACTTGGTTCCGACCGCCACCCCGGACCTTGGTTCTGAACGCCTCCCCGGACGTTGGTTCCGACCGCCCCCCCGGACCTTGGTTCCGACCGCCACCCCGGAGCTTGGTTCTGACTGCCACCCCGGATCTTGGTTCCGACCGCCACCTCGGATCTTGGTTCCGATCGTCACCCCGGACCTGTTCCGACCGCCACCCCGTACCTTGTTTCCGACCGCCACCTCGGTCCTTGGTTCCGACCGCCACTCCGGACCTTGGTTCCGACCGCCCCTCCGGACCTTGGTCCGACCGCCACACCGGAAGTTGGTTCCGACCGCCACCTCGGACCTTGGTTCCGACCGCCACCCCGGATTGGTTCCGACCACCACCCCGGATTTTTTCCGAACGCCACCCCGGACCTTGGTTCCGACCACCACTCCGGACCTTGATTCCGACCGCCACACCGATTCTTGGTTCCGACCGCCACACCGGCCCTTGATTCTTGACCGCCACCTCGGAACTTGGTTCCGACTGCCAACCCGGTCCTTGGTTCCGACCGCCAGCCCGGACCTTGGTTCCCACCGCCACACGGGACCCTGGTTCCGACCGCCCCCCCGGACCTTGTTTCCAGCCGCCACCCCGGACCTTGGATCCGACCGACCCCCCGGACTTTTGTTCCGAACGCCACCCCGGAACTTGGTTCCGACCTCCACCTCAGACCTTGGTTCCGAACGACACCCCGGACCAGTTCCGCCCGCCACCCCGGACCTTGGTTCCGACCGCCACCATGGACATTGGTTCCGACCGCCACCCCGTACTTTGGGTTCTGACCGCCACCCTGGACCTCGGTTCTGTCCGCCACCTCGGACCTTGGTTCCGACCGCCACAGCGGAACATGGTTCCGACCGCCTCCCCGGACCTTGGTTCCGACCGCCACCTGGGACTCGCTTCCGACCACCACCCCGGACCATGGTTCCGAACGCCACCACGGACCTTAGTTCCGAACGCCCACCCGGACCTTTGATCCGACCGCCACCACGGAACTTGGTTCCGACCACCCCACAGACCTTGGTTCCGACCGCCACCCCGGAATTTGGGTCCGACCCCCACCCTGGATCTTGGTTCCGACCACCACCCCGGACATTGGTTCCGACCGCCACCCCGGAACTTGGTTCCGACCGCCACCCCGGACCTTGGTTCTGAACGCCTCCCCGGACGTGGGTTCCGACCGCCCCCCCGGACCATGGTTCCCAACAACACCCCGGACCTTGGTTCCGACTGCCACCCCGGCCCTTGGTTCCGACCGCCAACCCGGACCTTGGTTCCGACCGCCAACCCGTTCCTTGGTTCCGATTGCCCCCCCCGGACCTTGGTTCCGACCACCACTCCGGACCTTGATTCCGACCGCCACACCGGTCCTTGGTTCCGACCGCCACCCCGACCCTTGATTCTGACCGCCACCGCGGAACTTGGTTCCGACCGCCACCCTGGACCTTGGTTCCGACCGCCACACGGGACCTTGGTTCCGACCGCCACCCCAGAACGTGGTTCCGACCGCCACCCCGGCCCTTTGTATCCAACCGCCACCACGGATCTTGGTTCCGACCGCCACCCCGGCCCTTGGTTCCAACCGCCACACCGGATCTTAGTTCCGACCGCCACCACGGACCCTGTTCCGACCGCCACCCAGACCTTGGTTCCGACCACCACCTCGGACCTTGGTTCCGAATGCCACCCCGGACATTGGTTCCGACCGCCACTCGGACCTCGAGTTCTGACCGCCACCCCGGACCTTTGTTCCGACCGCCACCTCGGAACTTGGTTCCGACCGCCAACCCGGACCTTGATTCCGACCGCCACATCGGTCCTTGGATCTGACCGACCCCCCCGGACCTTGGTTCCGACCGCCACCCCAGAACGTGGTTCCGACCGCCATCCCGGACCTTGGTTCCAACCACCACCCCGGATCTTGGTTCCGGCCGCCACCCCGGACCTTGGTTCTGACCGCCACCACGGACCCTGTTCCGAACGCCACCCGGACCTTGGTTCTGACCACCACCTCGGACCTTGGTTCCGAATGCCACCCCGGACATTAGTTCCGACCGCCACCCGGACCTCGAGTTCTGACCGCCACCGCGGACCTTGGTTCTGACCGCCACAGCGGAACATGGTTCCGACCGCCACCCTGGACCTTGGTTCCGACCGCCACCTGGGACCTCGCTTCCGACCGCCACCCCGGACCATGGTTCCGAACGCCACCACGGACCTTAGTTCCGACCGCCCACCCGGACCTTTGATCCGACCGCCACCACGCACCTTGGTTCCGACCGCCCCCCAGACCTTGGTTCCGACCGCCACCTGGGACTCGCTTCCGACCACCACCCCGGACCATGGTTCCGAACGCCACCACGGACCTTAGTTCCGAACGCCCACCCGGACCTTTGATCCGACCGCCACCACGGAACTTGGTTCCGACCACCCCACAGACCTTGGTTCCGACCGCCACCCCGGAATTTGGGTCCGACCCCCACCCCGGATCTTGGTTCCGACCACCACCCCGGACATTGGTTCCGACCGCCACCCCGGAACTTGGTTCCGACCGCCACCCCGGACCTTGGTTCTGAACGCCTCCCCGGACGTGGGTTCCGACCGCCCCCCCGGACCATGGTTCCCAACAACACCCCGGACCTTGGTTCCGACTGCCACCCCGGCCCTTGGTTCCGACCGCCAACCCGGACCTTGGTTCCGACCGCCAACCCGTTCCTTGGTTCCGATTGCCCCCCCCGGACCTTGGTTCCGACCACCACTCCGGACCTTGATTCCGACCGCCACACCGGTCCTTGGTTCCGACCGCCACCCCGACCCTTGATTCTGACCGCCACCGCGGAACTTGGTTCCGACCGCCACCCTGGACCTTGGTTCCGACCGCCACACGGGACCTTGGTTCCGACCGCCACCCCAGAACGTGGTTCCGACCGCCACCCCGGCCCTTTGTATCCAACCGCCACCACGGATCTTGGTTCCGACCGCCACCCCGGCACTTGGTTCCAACCGCCACACCGGATCTTAGTTCCGACCGCCACCACGGACCCTGTTCCGACCGCCACCCAGACCTTGGTTCCGACCACCACCTCGGACCTTGGTTCCGAATGCCACCCCGGACATTGGTTCCGACCGCCACTCGGACCTCGAGTTCTGACCGCCACCCCGGACCTTTGTTCCGACCGCCACCTCGGAACTTGGTTCCGACCGCCAACCCGGACCTTGATTCCGACCGCCACATCGGTCCTTGGATCTGACCGACCCCCCCGGACCTTGGTTCCGACCGCCACCCCAGAACGTGGTTCCGACCGCCATCCCGGACCTTGGTTCCAACCACCACCCCGGATCTTGGTTCCGGCCGCCACCCCGGACCTTGGTTCTGACCGCCACCACGGACCCTGTTCCGAACGCCACCCGGACCTTGGTTCTGACCACCACCTCGGACCTTGGTTCCGAATGCCACCCCGGACATTAGTTCCGACCGCCACCCGGACCTCGAGTTCTGACCGCCACCGCGGACCTTGGTTCTGACCGCCACAGCGGAACATGGTTCCGACCGCCACCCTGGACCTTGGTTCCGACCGCCACCTGGGACCTCGCTTCCGACCGCCACCCCGGACCATGGTTCCGAACGCCACCACGGACCTTAGTTCCGACCGCCCACCCGGACCTTTGATCCGACCGCCACCACGCACCTTGGTTCCGACCGCCCCCCAGACCTTGGTTCCGACTGCCACCCCGGAATTTGGGTCCGACCCCCACCCCGGATCTTGGTTCCGACCACCACCCCGGACATTGGTTCCGACCGCCACCCCGGAACTTGGTTCCGACTGCCACCCCGGACCTTGGTTCTGAACGCCTCCCCGGACGTTGGTTCCGACCGCCCCCCCGGACCTTGGTTCCAACCGCCACCCCGGAGCTTGGTTCCAACCGCCCCCCCGGACATTGGTTCCGACTGCCAGCCCGGATCTTGGTTCCGACCGCCACCTCGGATCTTGGTTCCGATCGCCACCCCGCACCTGTTCCGACCGCCACCCCGGACCTTGTTTCCGACCGCCACCTCGGTCCTTGGTTCCGACCGCCACTCCGGACCTTGGTTCCCACCGCCCCTCCGGACCTTGGTTCCGACCGCCACACCGGAACTTGGTTCCGACCGCCACCTCGGACCTTGGTTCCGACCGCCACCCCGGATTGGTTCCGACCACCACCCCGGATTTTTTCCGAACGCCACCCCGGACCTTGGTTCCGACCACCACTCCGGACCTTGATTCCGACCGCCACACCGATTCTTGGTTCCGACCGCCACACCAGCCCTTGATTCTGACCGCCACCTCGGAACTTGGTTCCGACTGCCAACCCGGTCCTTGGTTCCGACTGCCACCCCGGACCTTGGTTCCCACCGCCACACGGCACCCTGGTTCCGACCGCCCCCCCGGACCTTGTTTCCAGCCGCCACCCCGGACCTTGGAACCGACCGACCCCCCGGACCTTGGTTCCGAACGCCACCCCGGAACTTGGTTCCGACCTCAACCTCAGACCTTGGTTCCGAACGTCTCCCCGGACCAGTTCCGCCCGCCACCCCGGACCTTGGTTCCGACCGCCACCACGGACATTGGTTCCGACCGCCACCCCGCACCTTGGGTTCTGACCGCCACCCTGGACCTCGGTTCTGACCGCCACCTCGGACCTTGGTTCCGACCGCCACAGCGGAACATGGTTCCGACCGCCACCGCGGACCTTGGTTCCGACCGCCACTTGGGACCTCGCTTCCGACCACCACCCCGGACCATGGTTCCGAACGCCACCACGGACCTTAGTTCCGACCGCCCACCCAGACCTTTGATCCGACCGCCACCACGGAACTTGGTTCCGACCGCCCCACAGACCTTGGTTCCGACCGCCACCCCGGAATTTGGGTCCGACCCCCACCCCGGATCTTGGTTCCGACCACCACCCCGGACATTGGTTCCGACCGCCACCCCGGAACTTGGTTCCGACCGCCACCCCGGACCTTGGTTCTGAACGCCTCCCCGGACGTTGGTTTCGACCGCCCCCCCCGGACCATGGTTCCCAACAACACCCCGGACCTTGGTTCCGACCGCCACCCCGGCCCTTGTTTCCGACCGCCAACCCGGACCTTGGTTCCGACCGCCAACCCGTTCCTTGGTTCCGATTGCCCCCCCCAGACCTTGGTTCCGACCACCACTCCGGACCTTGATTCCGACCGCCACACCGGTCCTTGGTTCCGACCGCCACCTCGACCCTTGATTCTGACCGCCACCGCGGAACTTGGTTCCGACCGCCACCCCGGACCTTGGTTCCGACCGCCACCTCGGCCCTTCGTTCCATCCGCCACACCGGATCTTGCTTCCGACCGCCACCACGGACCCTGTTCCGACCGCCACCCAGAGCTTGGTTCCGACCACCACCTCGGACCTTGGTTCCGAATGCGACCCCGGACATTGGTTCCGACCGCCACTCGGACCTCGAGTTCTGACCGCCACCCCGGACCTTGGTTCCGACCGCCACCTCGGAACTTGGTTCCGACCGCCAACCCGGACCTTGATTCCGACCGCCACATCGGTCCTTGGATCTGACCGACCCCCCCGGACCTTGGTTCCGACCGCCACCCCAGGACGTGGTTCCGAACGCCACCACGGACCTTAGTTCCGACCGCCCACCCGGACCTTTGATCCGACCGCCACCACGGAACTTGGTTCCGACCGCCCCAAAGACCTTGGTTCCGACCGCCATCTCGGACCTTGGTTCCGACCGCCACTTGGGACCTCGCTTCCGACCACCACCCAGGACCATGGTTCCGAACGCCACCACGGACCTTAGTTCCGACCGCCCACCCGGACCTTTGATCCGACCGCCACCACGGAACTTGGTTCCGACTGCCCCACAGACCTTGGTTCCGACCGCCACCTCAAAATTTGGGTCCGACCCCCACCCCGGATCTTGGTTCCGACCACCACCCCGGACATTGGTTCCGACCGCCACCCCGGAACTTGGTTCCGACCGCCACCCCGGAACTTGGTTCTGAACGCCTCCCCGCCCCTTGGTTCCGACCGCCAACCCGGACCTTGGTTCCGACCGCCAACCCGTTCCTTGGTTCCGATTGCCCCCCCCGGACCATGGTTCCTACCACCACTACGGACCTTGATTCCGACCGCCACACCGGTCCTTGGTTCCGACCGCCACCCCGACCCTTGATTCTGACCGCCACCGCGGAACTTGGTTCCGACCGCCACCCTGGACCTTGGTTCCGACCGCCACACGGGACCTTGGTTCCGACCGCCACCCCAGAACGTGGTTCCGACCGCCACCCCGGCCCTTTGTATCCAACCGCCACCCCGGATCTTGGTTCCGACCGCCACCCCGGCCCTTGGTTCCAACCGCCACACCGGATCTTGGTTCCGACCGCCACCACGGACCCTGTTCCGACCGCCACCCAGACCTTGGTTCCGACCACCACCTCGGACCTTGGTTCCGAATGCCACCCCGGACATTGGTTCCGACCGCCACTCGGACCTCGAGTTCTGACCGCCACCCCGGACCTTGGTTCCGACCGCCAACCCGGACCTTGATTCTGACCGCCACATCGGTCCTTGGATCTGACCGACCCCCCCGGACCTTGGTTCCGACCGCCACCCCAGAACGTGGTTCCGACCGCCATCCCGGACCTTGGTTCCAACCACCACCCCGGATCTTGGTTCCGGCCGCCACCCCGGACCTTGGTTCTGACCGCCACCACGGACCCTGTTCCGACCGCCACCCGGACCTTGGTTCTGACCACCACCTCGGACCTTGGTTCCGAATGCCACCCCGGACATTAGTTCCGACCGCCACCCGGACCTCGAGTTCTGACCGCCACCGCGGACCTTGGTTCCGACTGCCACAGCGGAACATGGTTCCGACCGCCACCCCGGACCTTGGTTCCGACCGCCACCTGGGACCTCGCTTCCGACCGCCACCCCGGACCATGGTTCCGAACGCCACCACGGACCTTAGTTCCGACCGCCCACCCGGACCTTTGATCCGACCGCCACCACGCACCTTGGTTCCGACCGCCCCCCAGACCTTGGTTCCGACTGCCACCCCGGAATTTGGGTCCGACCCCCACCCCGGATCTTGGTTCCAACCACCAACCCGGACATTGTTTCCGACCGCCACCCCAGAACTTGGTTCCGACCGCCACCCCGGACCTTGGTTCTGAACGCCTCCCCGGACGTTGGTTCCGACCGCCCCCCCGGACCTTGGTTCCGACCGCCACCCCGGAGCTTGGTTCCAACCGCCCCCCCCGACCTTGGTTCCGACTGCCACCCCGGATCTTGGTTCCGACCGCCACCTCGGATCTTGGTTCCGGTCGCCACCCCAGACCTGTTCCGACCGCCACCCCGGACCTTGATTCCGACCGCCACCTCGGTCCTTGGTTCCGACCGCCACTCCGGACCTTGGTTCCGACCGCCCCTCCGGACCTTGGTTCCGACCGCCACACCGGAACTTGGTTCCGACCGCCACCTCGGACCTTGGTTCCGACCGCCACCCCGGATTGGTTCCGACCACCACCCCGGATTTTTTCCGAACGCCACCCCGGACCTTGGTTCCGACCACCACTCCGGACCTTGATTCCGACCGCCACACCGATTCTTGGTTCCGACTGCCACACCGGCCCTTGATTCTGACCGCCACCTCGGAACTTGGTTCCGACTGCCAACCCGGTCCTTGGTTCCGACCGCCAGCCCGGACCTTGGTTCCCACCGCCACACGGGACCCTGGTTCCGACCGCCCCCCCGGACCTTGTTTCCAGCCGCCACCCCGGACCTTGGAACCGACCGACCCCCCGGACTTTGGTTCCGAACGCCACCCCGGAACTTGGTTCCGACCTCCACCTCAGACCTTGGTTCCGAACGTCACCCCGGACCAGTTCCGCCCGCCACCCCGGACCTTGGTTCCGACCGCCACCATGGACATTGGTTCCGACCGCCACCCCGTACTTTGGGTTCTGACCGCCACCCTGGACCTCGGTTCTGTCTGCCACCTCGGACCTTGGTTCCGACCGCCACAGCGGAACATGGTTCCGACCGCCTCCCCGGACCTTGGTTCCGACCGCCACCTGGGACTCGCTTCCGACCACCACCCCGGACCATGGTTCCGAACGCCACCACGGACCTTAGTTCCGAACGCCCACCCGGACTTTTGATCCGACCGCCACCACGGAACTTGGTTCCGACCGCCCCACAGACCTTGGTTCCGACCGCCACCCCGGAATTTGGGTCCGACCCCCACCCCGGATCTTGGTTCCGACCACCACCCCGGACATTGGTTCCGACCGCCACCCCGGAACTTGGTTCCGACCACCACCCTGGACCTTGGTTCTGAACGCCTCCCCGGACGTTGGTTCCGACTGCCCCCCCGGACCATGGTTCCCAACAACACCCCGGACCTTGGTTCCGACCGCCACCCCGGCCCTTGGTTCCGACCGCCAACCCGGACCTTGGTTCCGACCGCCAACCCGTTCCTTGGTTCCGATTGCCCCCCCCGGACCTTGGTTCCGACCACCACTCCGGACCTTGATTCCGACCGCCACACCGGTCCTTGGTTCCGACCGCCACCCCGACCCTTGATTCTGACCGCCACCGCGGAACTTGGTTCCGACCGCCACCCTGGACCTTGGTTCCGACCGCCACACGGGACCTTGGTTCCGACCGCCACCCCAGAACGTGGTTCCGACCGCCACCCCGGCCCTTTGTATCCAACCGCCACCCCGGATCTTGGTTCCGACCGCCACCCCGGCCCTTGGTTCCAACCGCCACACCGGATCTTGGTTCCGACCGCCACCACGGACCCTGTTCCGACCGCCACCCAGAGCTTGGTTCCGACCACCACCTCGGACCTTGGTTCCGAATGCCACCCCGGACATTGGTTCCGACCGCCACTCGGACCTCGAGTTCTGACCGCCACCACGGACCTTGGTTCCGACCGCCACCTCGGAACTTGGTTCCGACCGCCAACCCGGACCTTGATTCCGACCGCCACATCGGTCCTTGGATCTGACCGAACCCCCCGGACCTTGGTTCCGACCGCCACCCCAGAACGTGGTTCCGACCGCCATCCCGGACCTTGGTTCCAACCACCACCCCGGATCTTGGTTCCGGCCGCCACCCCGGACCTTGGTTCTGACCGCCACCACGGACCCTGTTCCGACCGCCACCCGGACCTTGGTTCTGAGAACCACCTCGGACCTTGGTTCCGAATGCCACCCCGGACATTAGTTCGGACCGCCACCCGGACCTCGAGTTCTGACCGCCACCGCGGACCTTGGTTCCGACCGCCACAGCGGAACATGGTTCCGACCGCCACCCCGGACCTTGGTTCCGACCGCCACCTGGGACCTCGCTTCCGACCGCCACCCCGGACCATGGTTCCGAACGCCACCACGGACCTTAGTTCCGACCGCCCACCCGGACCTTTGATCCGACCGCCACCACGCACCTTGGTTCCGACCGCCCCCCAGACCTTGGTTCCGACTGCCACCCCGGAATTTGGGTCCGACCCCCACCCCGGATCTTGGTTCCGACCACCACCCCGGACATTGGTTCCGACCGCCACCCCGGAACTTGGTTCCGACCGCCACCCCGGACCTTGGTTCTGAACGCCTCCCCGGACGTTGGTTCCGACCGCCCCCCCGGACCTTGGTTCCGACCGCCACCCCGGAGCTTGGTTCCAACCGCCCCCCCGGACCTTGGTTCCGACTGCCACCCCGGACCTTGGTTCCGACCGCCACCTCGGATCTTGGTTCCGATCGCCACCCCGGACCTGTTCCGACCGCCACCCCGGACCTTGTTTCCGACCGCCACCTCGGTCCTTGGTTCCGACCGCCACTCCGGACCTTGGTTCTGACCGCCCCTCCGGACCTTGGTTCCGACCGCCACACCGGAACTTGGTTCCGACCGCCACCTCGGACCTTGGTTCCGACCGCCACCCCGGATTGGTTCCGACCACCACCCCGGATTTTTTCCGAACGCCACCCCGGACCTTGGTTCCGACCACCACTCCGGACCTTGATTCCGACCGCCACACCGATTCTTGGTTCCGACCGCCACACCGGCCCTTGATTCTGACCGCCACCTCGGAACTTGGTTCCGACTGCCAACCCGGTCCTTGTTTCCGACCGCCACCCCGGACCTTGGTTCCCACCGCCACACGGCACCCTGGTTCCGACCGCCCCCCCGGACCTTGTTTCCAGCCGCCACCCCGGACCTTGGAACCGACCGACCCCCCGGACCTTGGTTCCGAACGCCACCCCGGAACTTGGTTCCGACCTCCACCTCAGACCTTGGTTCCGAACGTCACCCCGGACCAGTTCCGCCCGCCACCCCGGACCTTGGTTCCGACCGCCACCACGGACATTGGTTCCGACCGCCACCCCGCACCTTGGGTTCTGACCGCCACCCTGGACCTCGGTTCTGACCGCCACCTCGGACCTTGGTTCCGACCGCCACAGCGGAACATGGTTCCGACCGCCACCCCGGACCTTGGTTCCGACCGCCACTTGGGACCTCGCTTCCGACCACCACCCCGGACCATGGTTCCGAACGCCACCACGGACCTTAGTTCCGACCGCCCACCCAGACCTTTGATCCGACCGCCACCACGGAACTTGGTTCCGACCGCCCCACAGACCTTGGTTCCGACCGCCACCCCGGAATTTGGGTCCGACCCCCACCCCGGATCTTGGTTCCGACCACCACCCCGGACATTGGTTCCGACCGCCACCCCGGAACTTGGTTCCGACCGCCACCCCGGACCTTGGTTCTGAACGCCTCCCCGGACGTTGGTTTCGACCGCCCCCCCGGACCATGGTTCCCAACAACAACCCGGACCTTGGTTCCGACCGCCACCCCGGCCCTTGTTTCCGACCGCCAACCCGGACCTTGGTTCCGACCGCCAACCCGTTCCTTGGTTCCGATTGCCCCCCCCAGACCTTGGTTCCGACCACCACTCCGGACCTTGATTCTGACCGCCACACCGGTCCTTGGTTCCGACCGCCACCCCGACCCTTGATTCTGACCGCCACCGCGGAACTTGGTTCCGACCGCCACCCCGGACCTTGGTTCCGACCGCCACACGGGACCTTGGTTCCGACCGCCACCCCAGAACGTGGTTCCGACCGCCACCCCGGCCCTTTGTATCCAACCGCCACCCCGGATCTTGGTTCCGACCGCCACCTCGGCCCTTCGTTCCATCCGCCACACCGGATCTTGCTTCCGACCGCCACCACGGACCCTGTTCCGACCGCCACCCAGAGCTTGGTTCCGACCACCACCTCGGACCTTGGTTCCGAATGCCACCCCGGACATTGGTTCCGACCGCCACTCGGACCTCGAGTTCTGACCGCCACCCCGGACCTTGGTTCCGACCGCCACCTCGGAACTTGGTTCCGACCGCCAACCCGGACCTTGATTCCGACCGCCACATCGGTCCTTGGATCTGACCGACCCCCCCGGACCTTGGTTCCGACCGCCACCCCAGGACGTGGTTCCGAACGCCACCACGGACCTTAGTTCCGACCGCCCACCCGGACCTTTGATCCGACCGCCACCACGGAACTTGGTTCCGACCGCCCCACAGACCTTGGTTCCGACCGCCACCTCGGACCTTGGTTCCGACCGCCACTTGGGACCTCGCTTCCGACCACCACCCAGGACCATGGTTCCGAACGCCACCACGGACCTTAGTTCCGACCGCCCACCCGGACCTTTGATCCGACCGCCACCACGGAACTTGGTTCCGACTGCCCCACAGACCTTGGTTCCGACCGCCACCTCAAAATTTGGGTCCGACCCCCACCCCGGATCTTGGTTCCGACCACCACCCCGGACATTGGTTCCAACCGCCACCCCGGAACTTGGTTCCGACCGCCACCCCGGAACTTGGTTCTGAACGCCTCCCCGCCCCTTGGTTCCGACCGCCAACCCGGACCTTGGTTCCGACCGCCAACCCGTTCCTTGGTTCCGATTGCCCCCCCCGGACCTTGGTTCCTACCACCACTACGGACCTTGATTCCGACAGCCACACCGGTCCTTGGTTCCGACCGCCACCCCGACCCTTGATTCTGACCGCCACCGCGGAACTTGGTTCCGACCGCCACCCCGGACCTTGGTTCCGACCGCCACACGGGACCTTGGTTCCGACCGCCACTCCAGAACGTGGTTCCGACCGCCACCCCGGCCCTTTGTATCCAACCGCCACCCCGGATCTTGGTTCCGACCGCCACCCCGGCCCTTGGTTCCAACCGCCACACCGGATCTTGGTTCTGACCGCCACCACGGACCCTGTTCCGACCGCCACCCAGACCTTGGTTCCGACCACCACCTCGGACCTTGGTTCCGAATGCCACCCCGGACATTGGTTCCGACCGCCACTCGGACCTCGAGTTCTGACCGCCACCCCGGACCTTGGTTCCGAACGCCACCTCGGAACTTGGTTCCGACCGCCAACCCGGACCTTGATTCCGACCGCCACATCGGTCCTTGGATCTGACCGACCCCCCCGGACCTTGGTCCGACCGCCACCCCAGAACGTGGTTCCGACCGCCATCCCGGACCTTGGTTCCAACCACCACCCCGGATCTTGGTTCCGGCCGCCACCCCGGACCTTGGTTCTGACCGCCACCACGGACCCTGTTCCGACCGCCACCCGGACCTTGGTTCTGAGAACCACCTCGGACCTTGGTTCCGAATGCCACCCCGGACATTAGTTCCGACCGCCACCCGGACCTCGAGTTCTGACCGCCACCGCGGACCTTGGTTCCGACCGCCACAGCGGAACATGGTTCCGACCGCCACCCCGGACCTTGGTTCCGACCGCCACCTGGGACCTCGCTTCCGACCGCCACCCCAGACCATGGTTCCGAACGCCACCACGGACCTTAGTTCCGACCGCCCACCCGGACCTTTGATCCGACCGCCACCACGCACCTTGGTTCCGACCGCCCCCCAGACCTTGGTTCCGACTGCCACCCCGGAATTTGGGTCCGACCCCCACCCCGGATCTTGGTTCCGACCACCACCCCGGACATTGGTTCCGACCGCCACCCCGGAACTTGGTTCCGACCGCCACCCCGGACCTTGGTTCTGAACGCCTCCCCGGACGTTGGTTCCGACCGCCCCCCCGGACCTTGGTTCCGACCGCCACCCCGGAGCTTGGTTCCAACCGCCCCCCCGGACCTTGGTTCCGACTGCCACCCCAGACCTTGGTTCCGACCGCCACCTCGGATCTTGGTTCCGATCGCCACCCCGGACCTGTTCCGACCGCCACCCCGGACCTTGTTTCCGACCGCCACCTCGGTCCTTGGTTCCGACCGCCACTCCGGACCTTGGTTCTGACCGCCCCTCCGGACCTTGGTTCCGACCGCCACACCGGAACTTGGTTCCGACCGCCACCTCGGACCTTGGTTCCGACCGCCACCCCGGATTGGTTCCGACCACCACCCCGGATTTTTTCCGAACGCCACCCCGGACCTTGGTTCCGACCACCACTCCGGACCTTGATTCCGACCGCCACACCGATTCTTGGTTCCGACCGCCACACCGGCCCTTGATTCTGACCGCCACCTCGGAACTTGGTTCCGACTGCCAACCCGGTCCTTGGTTCCGACCGCCACCCCGGACCTTGGTTCCCACCGCCACACGGCACCCTGGTTCCGACCGCCCCCCCGGACCTTGTTTCCAGCCGCCACCCCGGACCTTGGAACCGACCGACCCCCCGGACCTTGGTTCCGAACGCCACCCCGGAACTTGGTTCCGACCTCCACCTCAGACCTTGGTTCCGAACGTCACCCCGGACCAGTTCCGCCCGCCACCCCGGACCTTGGTTCCGACCGCCACCACGGACATTGGTTCCGACCGCCACCCCGCACCTTTGGTTCTGACCGCCACCCTGGACCTCGGTTCTGACCGCCACCTCGGACCTTGGTTCCGACCGCCACAGCGGAACATGGTTCCGACCGCCACCCCGGACCTTGGTTCCGACCGCCACTTGGGACCTCGCTTCCGACCACCACCCCGGACCATGGTTCCGAACGCCACCACGGACCTTAGTTCCGACCGCCCACCCAGACCTTTGATCCGACCGCCACCACGGAACTTGGTTCCGACCGCCCCACAGACCTTGGTTCCGACCGCCACCCCGGAATTTGGGTCCGACCCCCACCCCGGATCTTGGTTCCGACCACCACCCCGGACATTTGTTCCGACCGCCACCCCGGAACTTGGTTCCGACCGCCACCCCGGACCTTGGTTCTGAACGCCTCCCCGGACGTTGGTTTCGACCGCCCCCCCGGACCATGGTTCCCAACAACACCCCGGACCTTGGTTCCGACCGCCACCCCGGCCCTTGTTTCCGACCGCCAACCCGGACCTTGGTTCCGACCGCCAACCCGTTCCTTGGTTCCGATTGCCCCCCCCAGACCTTGGTTCCGACCACCACTCCGGACCTTGATTCCGACCGCCACACCGGTCCTTGGTTCCGACCGCCACCCCGACCCTTGATTCTGATCGCCACCGCGGAACTTGGTTCCGACCGCCACCCCGGACCTTGGTTCCGACCGCCACACGGGACCTTGGTTCCGACCGCCACCCCAGAACGTGGTTCCGACCGCCACCCCGGCCCTTTGTATCCAACCGCCACCCCGGATCTTGGTTCCGACCGCCACCTCGGCCCTTGGTTCCAACCGCCACACCGGATCTTGGTTCCGACCGCCACCACGGACCCTGTTCCGACCGCCACCCAGAGCTTGGTTCCGACCACCACCTCGGACCTTGGTTCCGAATGCCACCCCGGACATTGGTTCCGACCGCCACTCGGACCTCGTGTTCTGACCGCCACCCCGGACCTTGGTTCCGACCGCCACCTCGGAACTTGGTTCCGACCGCCAACCCGCACCTTGATTCCGACCGCCACATCGGTCCTTGGATCTGACCGACCCCCCCGGACCTTGGTTCCGACCGCCACCCCAGAACGTGGTTCCGAACGCCACCACGGACCTTAGTTCCGACCGCCCACCCGGACCTTTGATCCGACCGCCACCACGGAACTTGGTTCCGACCGCCCCACAGACCTTGGTTCCGACCGCTACCTCGGACCTTGGTTCCGACCGCCACTTGGGACCTCGCTTCCGACCACCACCTAGGACCATGGTTCCGAACGCCACCACGGACCTTAGTTCCGACCGCCCACCCGGACCTTTGATCCGACCGCCACCACGGAACTTGGTTCCGACTGCCCCACAGACCTTGGTTCCGACCGCCACCTCGGAATTTGGGTCCGACCCCCACCCCGGATCTTGGTTCCGACCACCACCCCGGACATTGGTTCCGACCGCCACCCCGGAACTTGGTTCCGACCGCCACCCCGGACCTTTGTTCTGAACGCCTCCCCGGACGTCGGTTCCGACCGTCCCCCGGACCTTGGTTCCGACCGCCACCCCGGAGCTTGGTTCCGACCGCCACCTCGGAATTGGTACCGATCGCCACCCCGGACCTGTTCCGACCGCCACCCCGGACCTTGTTTCCGACCGCCACCTCGCTCCTTGGTTCCGACCGCCACTCCGGACCTTGGTTCCGACCGCCCCTCCGGACCTCGGTTCCGACCGCCACACTGGAACTTGGTTCCGACCGTCACCTCGGACCTTGGTTCCGACCGCCACCCCGGATTGGTTCCGACCACCACCCCCGATTTTTTCCGAACGCCACCCCGGACCTTGGTGCCGACCACCACTCCGGACCTTGATTCCGACCGCCACACCGATCCTTGGTTCCGACCGCCATCCCGGCCCTTGATTCTGACCGCCACCCCGGAACTTGGTTCCGACCGCCACCCCGGACCTTGGTTACGACCGCCACACGGGACCTTGGTTCCGACCGCCACCCCAGAACGTGGTTCCGACCGCCATCCCGGACCTTGGTTCCAACCGCCACCCCGGATCTTGGTTCCGACCACCACCCCGGACCTTGTTTCTGACCGCCACCACGGACTATGTTCCGAACGCCACCCGGACCTTGGTTCCGACCACCACCTTGGACCTTGGTTCCGAATGCCACCCTGGACATTAGTTCCGACCGCCACCCGGACCTCGAGTTCTGACCGCCACCCCGGACCTTGGTTCCGACCGCCACCTCGGAACTTGGTTCCGACCGCCAACCCGGACCTTGGTTCCGACCGCCACCCCGGACCTTGGTTCCCACCGCCACATGGGACCCTGGTTCCGACCGCCCCCCCGGACCTTGGTTCCGGCCGCCACCCCGGACATTGGATCCGACCGACCCCCCGGATCTTGGTTCCGAACGCCACCCCGGACCTTGGGTTCTGACCGCCACGCTGGACCTTGGTTCCGACTGCCACCTCGGACGTTGGTTCTGACCGTCACCCCGGATCTTGGTGCCGACCGCCACCCCGGACCATGGTTCCCAACACCACCCCGGACCTTGGTTCCGACCGCCACCCCGGCCCTTGGTTCCGACCGCCAACCCGGACCTTGGTTCCGACCGCCAACCCGTTCCTTGGTTCCGATTGCCCCCCCCGGACCTTGGTTCCGACCACCACTCCGGACCTTGATTTCGACCGCCACACCGGTCCTTGGTTCCGACCGCCACCCCGACCCTTGATTCTGACCACCACCGCGGAACTTGGTTCCGACTGCCACCCCGGACCTTGGTTCCGACCGCCACACGGGACCTTGGTTCCGACCGCCACCCCAGAACGTGGTTCCGACTGCCACCACGGCCCTTTGTATCCAACCGCCACCCCGGATCTTGGTTCCGACCGCCACCCCGGCCCTTGGTTCCAACCGCCACACCGGATCTTGGTTCCGACCGCCACCACGGAACCTGTTCCGACCGCCACCCAGACCTTGGTTCCGACCACCACCCCGGATTTTTTCCGAATGCCACCCCGGACCTTGGTTCCGACCACCACTCCGGACCTTGATTCCGACCGGCACACCGATTCTTGGTTCCGACCGCCACACCGGCCCTTGATTCTGACCGCCACCTCGGAATTTGGTTCCGACTGCCAACCCGGTCCTTGGTTCCGACCGCCAGCCCGGACCTTGGTTCCCACCGCCACACGGGACCCTGGTTCCGACCGCCCCCCCGGACCTTGTTTCCAGCCGCCACCCCGGACCTTGGAACCGACCGACCCCCCGGAACTTGGTTCCGAACGCCACCCCGGAACTTGGTTCCGACCTACACCTCAGACCTTGGTTCCGAACGTCACCCCGGACCAGTTCCGCCCGCCACCCCGGACCTTGGTTCCGACCGCCACCACGGACATTGGTTCCGACCGCCACCCCGCACGTTGGGTTCTGACCGGCACCCTGGACCTCGGTTCTGACCGCCACCTCGGACCTTGGTTCCGACCGCCACAGCGGAACATGGTTCCGACCGCCACCCCGGACCTTGGTTCCGACCGCCACCTGGGACCTCGCTTCCGACCACCACCCCGGACCATGGTTCCGAACGCCACCACGGACCTTAGTTCCGACCGCCCACCCGGACCTTTGATCCGACCGCCACCACGGAACTTGGTTCCGACCGCCCCACAGACCTTGGTTCCGACCGCCACCTCGGAATTTGGGTCCGACCCCCACCCCGGATCTTGGTTCCGACCACCACCCCGGACATTGGTTCCGACCGCCACCCCGGAACTTGGTTCCGATCGCCACCCCGGACCTTTGTTCTGAACGCCTCCCCGGACGTTGGTTCCGACCGCCCCCCCGGACCTTGGTTCCGACCGCCACCCCGGAGCTTGGTTCCGACCGCCACCTCGGAATTGGTACCGATCGCCACCCCGGACCTGTTCCGACCGCCACCCCGGACCTTGTTTCCGACCGCCACCTCGGTCCTTGGTTCCGACCGCCACTCCGGACCTTGGTTCCGACCGCCCCTCCGGACCTCGGTTCCGACCGCCACACCGGAACTTGGTTCCAACCGTCACCTCGGACCTTGGTTCCGACCGCCACCCCGGATTGGTTCCGACCACCACCCCCGATTTTTTCCGAACGCCACCCCGGACCTTGGTTCCGATCACCACTCCGGACCTTGATTCCGACCGCCACACCGATCCTTGGTTCCGACCGCCATCCCGGCCCTTGATTCCGACCGCCACCCCGGAACTTGGTTCCGACCGCCACCCCGGACCTTGGTTACGACCGCCACACGGGACCTTGGTTCCAACCGCCACCCTGGATCTTGGTTCCGACCGCCACCCCGGACCTTGTTTCTGACCGCCACCACGGACTATGTTCCGAACGCGACCCGGATCTTGGTTCCGACCACCACCTTGGACCTTGGTTCCGAATGCCACCCTGGACATTAGTTCCGACCGCCACCCGGACCTCGAGTTCTGACCGCCACCCCGGACCTTGGTTCCGACCGCCACCTCGGAACTTGGTTCCGACCGCCAACCCTGACCTTGGTTCCGACCACCACCCCGGACCTTGGTTCCCACCGCCACATGGGACCCTGGTTCCGACCGCCCCCCCGGACCTTGGTTCCGGCCGCCTCCCCGGACATTGGATCCGACCGACCCCCCGGATCTTGGTTCCGAACGCCACCCCGGACCTTGGGTTCTGACCGCCACGCTGGACCTTGGTTCCGACTGCCACCTCGGACGTTGGTTCTGACCGTCACCCCGGATCTTGGTGCCGACCGCCACCCCGGACCATGGTTCCCAACACCACCCCGGACCTTGGTTCCGACCGCCACCCCGGCCCTTGGTTCCGACCGCCAACCCGGACCTTGGTTCCGACCGCCAACCCGTTCCTTGGTTCCGATTGCCCCCCCCGGACCTTGGTTCCGACCACCACTCCGGACCTTGATTTCGACCGCCACACCGGTCCTTGGTTCCGACCGCCACCCCGACCCTTGATTCTGACCGCCACCGCGGAACTTGGTTCCGACTGCCACCCCGGACCTTGGTTCCGACCGCCACACGGGACCTTGGATCCGACCGCCACCCCAGAACGTGGTTCCGACTGCCACCCCGGCCCTTTGTATCCAACCGCCACCCCGGATCTTGGTTCCGACCGCCACCCCGGCCCTTGGTTCCAACCGCCACACCGGATCTTGGTTCCGACCGCCACCACGGACCCTGTTCCGACCGCCACCCAGACCTTGGTTCCGACCACCACCTCGGACCTTGGTTCCGAATGCCACCCCGGACATTGGTTCCGACCGCCACCCGGACCTCGAGTTCTGACTGCCACCCCGGACATGGGTTCCGACCGCCACCTCGGAACTTGGTTCCGACCGCCAACCCGGACCTTGATTCCGACCGCCACATCGGTCTTGGATCAGACCGACCCCCCGGACCTTGGTTCCGACCGCCACCCCAGAACGTGGTCCCGACCGCCATCCCGGACCTTGGTTCCAACCACCACCCCGGATCTTGGTTCCGGCCGCCACCCCGGACCTTGGTTCTGACCGCCACCACGGACCCTGTTCCGACCGCCACCCGGACCTTGGTTCTGACCACCACCTCGGACCTTGGTTCTGAATGCCACCCCGGACATTAGTTCCGACCACCACCCGGACCTCGAGTTCTGACCGCCACCGCGGACCTTGGTTCCGACCGCCACACGGGACCCTGGTTCCGACTGCCCCCCCGGACCTTGTTTCCAGCCGCCACCCCGGACCTTGGAACCGACCGACCCCCCAGACCTTGGTTCCGAACACCACCCCGGAATTTGGTTCCGACCTCCACCTCGGACCTTGGTTCCGAACGTCACCCCGGACCTGTTCCGCCCACCACCCCGGACCTTGGTTCCGACCGCCACCACGGACATTGGTTCCCACCGCCACCCCGCACCTTGGGTGCTGACCGCCACCCTGGACCTCGGTTCCGACTGCCACCTCGGACCTTGGTTCCGACCGCCACAGCGGAACATGGTTCCGACCGCCACCCCGGACCTTGGTTCCGACCGCCACCTGGGACCTCGCTTCCGACCGCCACCTCGGACCATGGATCCGAACGCCACCATGGACCTTAGTTCCGACCGCCCACCCGGACCTTTGATCCGACCGCCACCACGGACCTTGGTTCCGACCGCCCCCCAGACCTTGGTTCCGACCGCCACCCCGGAATTTGAGTCCGACCCGCACCCCGGATCTTGGTTCCGAACACCACCCCGGTCATTGGTTCCGACCGCCACCCCGGAACTTGGTTCCGACCGCCACCCCGGACCTTGGTTCTGAACGCCTCCCCGGACGTTGGTTCCGACCGCCCCCCCGGACCTTGGTTCCGACCGCCACCTCGGAGCATGGTTCCGATCGCCACCCCGGACCTGTTCCGACCGCCACCCCGGACCTTGTTTCCGACCGCCACCTCGGTCCTTGGTTCCGACCGCCACTCCGGACCTTGGTTCCGACCGCCCCTCGGGACCTCGGTTCCGACCGCCACACCGGAACTTGGTTCCGACCGTCACCTCGGACCTTGGTTCCGACCGCCACCCCGGATTGGTTCCGACCACCACCCCCGATTTTTTCCGAACGCCACCCCGGACCTTGGTTCCGACCACCACTCTGGACCTTGATTCCGACCGCCACACCGATCCTTGGTTCCGACCGCCATCCCGGCCCTTGATTCTGACCGCCACCCCGGAACTTGGTTCCGACCGCCACCCCGGACCTTGGTTACGACCGCCACACGGGACCTTGGTTCCGACCGCCACCCCAGAACGTGGTTCCGACCGCCATCCCGTACCTTGGTTCCAACCGCCACCCCGGATCTTGGTTCCGACCGCCACCCCGGACCTTGTTTCTGACCGCCACCACGGACTATGTTCCGAACGCCACCCGGACCTTGGTTCCGACCACCACCTCGGACCTTGGTTCCGAATGCCACCCTGGACATTAGTTCCGACCGCCACCCGGACCTCGAGTTCTGACCGCCACCCCGGACCTTGGTTCCGACCGCCACCTCGGAACTTGGTTCCGACCGCCAACCCGGACCTTGGTTCCGACCGCCACCCCGGACCTTGGTTCCCACCGCCACATGGGACCCTGGTTCCGACCGCCCCCCCGGACCTTGGTTCCGGCCGCCACCCCGGACATTGGATCCGACCG
Organism: Mustelus asterias; assembly: GCF_964213995.1. Taxonomy (NCBI): domain Eukaryota; kingdom Metazoa; phylum Chordata; class Chondrichthyes; order Carcharhiniformes; family Triakidae; genus Mustelus; species Mustelus asterias. Next base: position 157,701 of record NW_027590339.1, on the reverse strand, counting down.
ACCCCCCGGATCTTGGTTCCGAACGCCACCCCGGACCTTGGGTTCTGACCGCCACGCTGGACCTTGGTTCCGACTGCCACCTCGGACGTTGGTTCTGACCGTCACCCCGGATCTTGGTGCCGACCGCCACCCCGGACCATGGTTCCCAACACCACCCCGGACCTTGGTTCCGACCGCCACCCCGGCCCTTGGTTCCGACCGCCAACCCGGACCTTGGTTCCGACCGCCAACCCGTTCCTTGGTTCCGATTGCCCCCCCCGGACCTTGGTTCCGACCACCACTCCGGACCTTGATTTCGACCGCCACACCGGTCCTTGGTTCCGACCGCCACCCCGACCCTTGATTCTGACCGCCACCGCGGAACTTGGTTCCGACTGCCACCCCGGACCTTGGTTCCGACCGCCACACGGGACCTTGGTTCCGACCGCCACCCCAGAACGTGGTTCCGACTGCCACCCCGGCCCTTTGTATCCAACCGCCACCTCGGATCTTGGTTCCGACCGCCACCCCGGCCCTTGGTTCCAACCGCCACACCGGCTCTTGGTTCCGACCGCCACCACGGAACCTGTTCCGACCGCCACCCAGACCTTGGTTCCGACCACCACCCCGGATTTTTTCCGAACGCCACCCCTGACCTTGGTTCCGACCACCACTCTGGACCTTGATTCCGACCGCCACACCGATTCTTGGTTCCGACCGCCACACCGGCCCTTGATTCTGACCGCCACCTCGGAACTTGGTTCCGACTGCCAACCCGGTCCTTGGTTCCGACCGCCAGCCCGGACCGTGGTTCCCACCGCCACACGGGACCCTGGTTCCGACCGCCCCCCCGGACCTTGTTTCCAGCCGCCACCCCGGACCTTGGAACCGACCGACCCCCCGGACCTTGGTTCCGAACGCCACCCCGGAACTTGGTTCCGACCTACACCTCAGACCTTGGTTCCGAACGTCACCCCGGACCAGTTCCGCCCGCCACCCCGGACCTTGGTTCCGACCGCCACCACGGACATTGGTTCCGACCGCCACCCCGCACCTTTGGTTCTGACCGGCACCCTGGACCTCGGTTCTGACCGCCACCTCGGACCTTGGTTCCGACCGCCACAGCGGAACATGGTTCCGACCGCCACCCCGGACCTTGGTTCCGACCGTCACCTGGGACCTCGCTTCCGACCACCACCCCGGACCATGGTTCCGAACGCCACCACGGACCTTAGTTCCGACCGCCCACCCGGACCTTTGATCCGACCGCCACCACGGAACTTGGTTCCGACCGCCCCACAGACCTTGGTTCCGACCGCCACCTCGGAATTTGGGTCCGACCCCCAGACCGGATCTTGGTTCCGACCACCACCCCGGACATTGGTTCCGACCGCCACCCCGGACCTGTGTTCTGAACGCCTCCCTGGACGTTGGTTCCGACCGCCCCCCCGGACCTTGGTTCCGACCGCCACCCCGGAGCTTGGTTCCGACCGCCACCTCGGAATTGGTACCGATCGCCACCCCGGACCTGTTCCAACCGCCACCCCGGACCTTGTTTCCGACCGCCACCTCGGTCCTTGGTTCCGACCGCCACTCCGGACCTTGGTTCCGACCGCCCCTCCGGACCTTGGTTCCGAACGCCACCTCGGAACTTGGTTCCGACCGCCAACCCGGACCTTGGTTCCGACCGCCACCCCGGACCTTGGTTCCCACCGCCACATGGGACCCTGGTTCCGACCGCCCCCCCGGACCTTGGTTCCGGCCGCCACCCCGGACATTGGATCCGTCCGACCCCCCGGATCTTGGTTCCGACCGTCACCTGGGACCTCGCTTCCGACCACCACCCCGGACCATGGTTCCGAACGCCACCACGGACCTTAGTTCCGACCGCCCACCCGGACCTTTGATCCGACCGCCACCACGGAACTTGGTTCCGACCGCCCCACAGACCTTGGTTCCGACCGCCACCTCGGAATTTGGGTCCGACCCCCAGACCGGATCTTGGTTCCGACCACCACCCCGGACATTGGTTCCGACCGCCACCCCGGACCTGTGTTCTGAACGCCTCCCCGGACGTTGGTTCCGACCGCCCCCCCGGACCTTGGTTCCGACCGCCACCCCGGAGCTTGGTTCCGACCGCCACCTCGGAATTGGTACCGATCGCCACCCCGGACCTGTTCCAACCGCCACCCCGGACCTTGTTTCCGACCGCCACCTCGGTCCTTGGTTCCGACCGCCACTCCGGACCTTGGTTCCGACCGCCCCTCCGGACCTTGGTTCCGACCGCCACCTCGGAACTTGGTTCCGACCGCCAACCCGGACCTTGGTTCCGACCGCCACCCCGGACCTTGGTTCCCACCGCCACATGGGACCCTGGTTCCGACCGCCCCCCCGGACCTTGGTTCCGGCCGCCACCCCGGACATTGGATCCGACCGACCCCCCGGATCTTGGTTCCGAACGCCACCCCGGACCTTGGGTTCTGACCGCCACGCTGGACCTTGGTTCCGACTGCCACCTCGGACGTTGGTTCTGACCGTCACCCCGGATCTTGGTGCCGACCGCCACCCCGGACCATGGTTCCCAACACCACCCCGGCCTTGGTTCCGACCGCCACCCCGGCCCTTGGTTCCGACCGCCAACCCGGACCTTGGTTCCGACCGCCAACCCGTTCCTTGGTTCCGATTGCCCCCCCCGGACCTTGGTTCCGACCACCACTCCGGACCTTGATTTCGACCGCCACACCGGTCCTTGGTTCCGACCGCCACCCCGACCCTTGATTCTGACCGCCACCGCGGAACTTGGTTCCGACTGCCACCCCGGACCTTGGTTCCGACCGCCACACGGGACCTTGGTTACGACCGCCACCCCAGAACGTGGTTCCGACTGCCACCCCGGCCCTTTGTATCCAACCGCCACCTCGGATCTTGGTTCCGACCGCCACCCCGGCCCTTGGTTCCAACCGCCACACCGGCTCTTGGTTCCGACCGCCACCACGGAACCTGTTCCGACCGCCACCCAGACCTTGGTTCCGACCACCACCCCGGATTTTTTCCGAACGCCACCCCGGACCTTGGTTCCGACCACCACTCCGGACCTTGATTCCGACCGCCACACCGATTCTTGGTTCCGACCGCCACACCGGCCCTTGATTCTGACCGCCACCTCGGAACTTGGTTCCGACTGCCAACCCGGTCCTTGGTTCCGACCGCCAGCCCGGACCGTGGTTCCCACCGCCACACGGGACCCTGGTTCCGACCGCCCCCCCGGACCTTGTTTCCAGCCGCCACCCCGGACCTTGGAACCGACCGACCCCCCGGACCTTGGTTCCGAACGCCACCCCGGAACTTGGTTCCGACCTACACCTCAGACCTTGGTTCCGAACGTCACCCCGGACCAGTTCCGCCCTCCACCCCGGACCTTGGTTCCGACCGCCACCACGGACATTGGTTCCGACCGCCACCCCGCACCTTGGGTTCTGACCGGCACCCTGGACCTCGGTTCTGACCGCCACCTCGGACCTTGGTTCCGACCGCCACAGCGGAACATGGTTCCGACCGCCACCCCGGACCTTGGTTCCGACCGTCACCTGGGACCTCGCTTCCGACCACCACCCCGGACCATGGTTCCGAACGCCACCACGGACCTTAGTTCCGACCGCCCACCCGGACCTTTGATCCGACCGCCACCACGGAACTTGGTTCCGACCGCCCCACAGACCTTGGTTCCGACCGCCACCTCGGAATTTGGGTCCGACCCCCACACCGGATCTTGGTTCCGACCACCACCCCGGACATTGGTTCCGACCGCCACCCCGGACCTGTGTTCTGAACGCCTCCCCGGACGTTGGTTCCGACCGCCCCCCCGGACCTTGGTTCCGACCGCCACCCCGGAGCTTGGTTCCGACCGCCACCTCGGAATTGGTACCGATCGCCACCCCGGACCTGTTCCGACCGCCACCCCGGACCTTGTTTCCGACCGCCACCTCGGTCCTTGGTTCCGACCGCCACTCCGGACCTTGGTTCCGACCGCCCCTCCGGACCTCGGTTCCGACCGCCACACCGGAACTTGGTTCCGACCGTCACCTCGGACCTTGGTTCCGACCGCCACCCCGGATTGGTTCCGACCACCACCCCCGATTTTTTCCGAACGCCACCCCGGACCTTGGTTCCGACCACCACTCCGGACCTTGATTCCGACCGCCACAGCGATCCTTGGTTCCGACCGCCATCCCGGCCCTTGATTCTGACCGCCACCCCGGAACTTGGTTCCGACCGCCACCCCGGACCTTGGTTACGACCGCCACACGGGACCTTGGTTCCGACCGCCACCCCAGAACGTGGTTCCGACCGCCATCCCGGACCTTGGTTCCAACCGCCACCCCGGATGTTGGTTCCGACCGCCACCCCGGACCTTGTTTCTGACCGCCACCACGGACTATGTTCCGAACGCCACCCGGACCTTGGTTCCGACCACCACCTCGGACCTTGGTTCCGAATGCCACCCTGGACATTAGTTCCGACCGCCACCCGGACCTCGAGTTCTGACCGCCACCCGGGACCTTGGTTCCGACCGCCACCTCGGAACTTGGTTCCGACCGCCAATCCGGACCTTGGTTCCGACCGCCACCCCGGACCGTGGTTCCCACCGCCACATGGGACCCTGGTTCCGACCGCCCCCCCGGACCTTGGTTCCGGCCGCCACCCCGGACATTGGATCCGACCGACCCCCCGGATCTTGGATCCGAACGCCACCCCGGACCTTGGGTTCTGACCGCCACGCTGGACCTTGGTTCCGACTGCCACCTCGGACGTTGGTTCTGACCGTCACCCCGGATCTTGGTGCCGACCGCCACCCCGGACCATGGTTCCCAACACCACCCCGGACCTTGGTTCCGACCGCCACCCCGGCCCTTGGTTCCGACCGCCAACCCGGACCTTGGTTCCGACCGCCAACCCGTTCCTTGGTTCCGATTGCCCACCCCGGACCTTGGTTCCGACCACCACTCCGGACCTTGATTTCGACCGCCACACCGGTCCTTGGTTCCGACCACCACCCCGACCCTTGATTCTGACCGCCACCGCGGAACTTGGTTCCGACTGCCACCCTGGACCTTGGTTCCGACCGCCACACGGGACCTTGGTTCCGACCGCCACCCCAGAACGTGGTTCCGACTGCCACCCCGGCCCTTTGTATCCAACCGCCACCCCGGATCTTGGTTCCGACCGCCACCCCGGCCCTTGGTTCCAACCGCCACACCGGATCTTGGTTCCGACCGCCACCACGGACCCTGTTCCGACCGCCACCCAGACCTTGGTTCCGACCACCACCTCGGACCTTGGTTCCGAATGCCACCCCGGACATTGGTTCCGACCGCCACCCGGACCTCGAGTTCTGACTGCCACCCCGGACCTTGGTTCCGACCGCCACCTCGGAACTTGGTTCCGACCGCCCCCCCGGACCTTGGTTCCGACCGCCACCACGGAACCTGCTTCCGACCGCCACCCCGGACTTTGGTCCGACCGCCACCCCGGACCTTGGTTCCGACCGCCACCCCGGACCTTGGTTCCGACAACCACCCCAGAGCGTGGTTCCGACCGCCACCCCTGACCTTGGTTCCGACTGACACGCCGGACCTTGTTTCCGACCGCCGTCCTGGACCTTGATTCCGACCGCCACCACGGAACATGGTTCCGACCACCACCCCGGACATTGGCTCCGACCGCCACCCCGGACCTTGGTTCCGACCACTACCCCGCACCTTGGTTCCGACCGCCACGCCGGACCTTGGTTCCGACCGCCACCCCGGAACTTGGTTCCGACAGCCACCTCAGACCTTGGTTCCGACCGCCAACCCGGACCTTGGTTCCGACCGCCTCCCCGGACCTTACGTCCGACCGCCACCCCGGACCTTGTTTCCAACCACCACCCCGGACCATGGTTCCACCCACGACCCCGGACCTTCGTTTCGACTGCCAACCCGGACCTTAGTTCTGACCGCCACCCCGGACCTTGGGTCCGACCGCCACCCCGGACCTTGATTCTGCCCACCACCCCGGCCTTTGGTTCCGACCGCCACCCCGTAACTTGGTTCCGACCGCCAGTCCAGGCGTTGGTTCAAACCGCCACCCCGGACCTTGGTTCCGACCGCCACCACGGAACTTGGTTCTCACCGCCACCCCGGACTTTGGTTCCGCCCACCACCCCAGCCTTTGGTTCCGACCGCCACCCCATAACTTGGTTCCGACCGCCACCCCAGGCCTTGGATCCGACTGCCACCCCGGACCTTTTTTCCGACCGCCACCACGGAACTTGGTTCCGACCGCAACCCCGGACCATGGTTCCACCCACGACCCCGGACCTTCGTTTCGACTGCCAACCCGGACCTTAGTTCTGACCGCCACCCCGGACCTTGGGTCCGACCGCCACCCCGGACCTTGATTCTGCCCACCACCCCGGCCTTTGGTTCCGACCGCCACCCCGTAACTTGGTTCCGACCGCCAGTCCAGGCGTTGGTTCAAACCGCCACCCCGGACCTTGGTTCCGACCGCCACCACGGAACTTGGTTCTCACCGCCACCCCGGACTTTGGTTCCGCCCGCCACCCCAGCCTTTGGTTCCGACCGCCACCCCATAACTTGGTTCCGACCGCCACCCCAGGCCTTGGATCCGACTGCCACCCCGGACCTTTTTTCCGACCGCCACCACGGAACTTGGTTCCGACCGCCACCCCGGACTCTGGTTCCGAACGCCACCCCGGACCATCGTTCTGACCGCCGCCCCGGACCTTGGTTCCGACCGCCACCCCGGACGTTGGTTCCGACCGCCACCCCGGACCATGGTTCCGACCGCCACCTCGGACATTGGTTCCGCCCGCCAACCCGAACATTGGGTGCGACCGCCACCCCGGACCTTGATTCCGCCCGCCACCCCGGCCCTTGGTTCCGACCGCCACCCCGTAACTTGGTTCCGAACGCCACCCCTGACCTTTTTTCCGACCGCCACCCCGGACCTTGGTTCCGACCGCCACCCCAGAATGTGGTTCCGACCGCGACCCCTGACCTTGGTTCCGACCGCCACGCCGGACCTTGGTTCCGACCGCCACCCCGGACCTTGGTTCCCACCGCCACCCCGTAACATGGTTCCGACCGCCACCCCAGACCTTGGTTCCGACCGCCACCCCGGACATTGGTTCGGACCGTCACCACGGAACTTGGTTCCAACCGCCACCCCGGACCTTGATTCCGACCGCCACCCCTGCCTTTTGTCCCGACCCCCACCCCGTAACATGTTTCCGACCGCCACCCCAGACCTTGGTTCCGACCGCCACCCCGGACCTTGGTTCCGACCGCCACCACGGAACGTGGTTCCGACCGCCACCCCAGACCTTGTTTCTGACCGCCACCCCGGACCTTGGTTCTGACCGCCACCCTGGATTATGGTCCGACCGCCACCCCGGACCTTGGTTCCGACCACAGCCCCGGACATTGGTTCCGACCGCCACCCCGGACCTTGATTCCAACCGCCACACCGAACCTTGGTTCCGACCGCCACCCCGGACATTGGTTCCGCCCCCGATCTCGGACCTTGGTTCCGACCGCCAACCCGGACCTCGGTTCCGACCACCACCCGGACCTTGGTTCCGACCGCCACCCCAGACCTTGGTTCCAACCGTCACCCCGACCTTGGATCCAAACGCCACCCCGGACCTTGGTTCCGACCGCCACCCCGGACCTTGGGTCCGACGGTCACCCCGTAACTTGGTTCCGACCGCCACCCCAGACCTTTGTTCCGACCGCCACCCCAGACCTTCGTTCCGACCGCCAACCCAGAACATGGTTCCGACCGCCACACCTGAACGTGGTTCCGACCGCCACGCCGGACCTTCGTTCCGACCGACCCCCCGGACTTTGGTTCCGACCGCCACCCCGGACTTTGGTTCCGACCGCCACTCCGGGCCTTGGTTCCGACCGCCACCCCGGACCTTGGTTCCGACCGCCACCCCAGAACGTGGTTCCGACCACCACCCCTGACCTTGGTTCCGACCGCCACGCCGGACCTTGTTTCCGTCCGCCCTCCCGGACCTTGGTTCCGACCGCCACCACGGAACATGGTTCCGACCGCCACTCCGGACATTGGCTCCGACCGCCACCCTGGACCTTGGTTCCGACCCCCGCCCCGGACCACGGTTCCGACCGCCGCCCCGGACCTTGGTTCCGACCGCCACCCCGGACCTTCGTTCCGACCGCCACCTCGGACATTGGTTCCGACCGCCACCCCGGACATTGGGTCCGACTGCTACCGCGGACCATGGGTTCTGACCGCCAACCCGGGTCTTGGTTCCGCCCGCCACCTCGGACATTTGTTCCGAATGCCAAACCGGACCTTGGTACCGACCTCCACCCTGGACCTTGGTTCCAACTGTCACCCCGGACCTTGGTTCCGACCCCCAACCCGGACCTTGGTTCCGACTGCCACCTTGGCTTCTGACCGCCACGCCGGACCTTGGCTCCGACAGCCACCGTGGACCTTGTTTCTGACCGCCACCCTGGAACGTGGTTCCGACTGCCACCCCGGACCTTGGATCCGGCCGCCTCCCCGGACCTTACGTCCGACCGCCACCCCGGACCTTGTTTCCAACCACCACCCCGGACCATGGTTCCACCCACGACCCCGGACCTTCGTTTCGACTGCCAACCCGGACCTTAGTTCTGACCGCCACCCCGGACCTTGGGTCCGACCGCCACCCCGGACCTTGATTCTGCCCACCACCCCGGCCTTTGGTTCCGACCGCCACCCCGTAACTTGGTTCCGACCGCCAGTCCAGGCGTTGGTTCAAACCGCCACCCCAGACCTTGGTTCCGACCGCCACCACGGAACTTGGTTCTCACCGCCACCCCGGACTTTGGTTCCGCCCACCACCCCAGCCTTTGGTTCCGACCGCCACCCCATAACTTGGTTCCGACCGCCACCCCAGGCCTTGGATCCGACTGCCACCCCGGACCTTTTTTCCGACCGCCACCATGGAACTTGGTTCCGACCGCCACCCCGGACCATGGTTCCACCCACGACCCCGGACCTTCATTTCGACTGCCAACCCGGACCTTAGTTCTGACCGCCACCCCGGACCTTGGGTCCGACCGCCACCCCGGACCTTGATTCTGCCCACCACCCCGGCCTTTGGTTCCGACCGCCACCCCGTAACTTGGTTCCGACCGCCAGTCCAGGCGTTGGTTCAAACCGCCACCCCGGACCTTGGTACCGACCGCCACCACGGAACTTGGTTCTCACCGCCACCCCGGACTTTGGTTCCGCCCGCCACCCCAGCCTTTGGTTCCGACCGCCAACCCATAACTTGGTTCCGACCGCCACCCCAGGCCTTGGATCCGACTGCCACCCCGGACCTTTTTTCCGACCGCCACCACGGAACTTGGTTCCGACCGCCACCCCGGACTCTGGTTCCGAACGCCACCCCGGACCATCGTTCTGACCGCCGCCCCGGACCTTGGTTCCGACCGCCACCCCGGACGTTGGTTCCGACCGCCACCCCGGACCATGGTTCCGACCGCCACCTCGGACATTGGTTCCGCCCGCCAACCCGGACATTGGGTGCGACCGCCACCCCGGACCTTGATTCCGCCCGCCACCCCGGCCCTTGGTTCCGACCGCCACCCCGTAACTTGGTTCCGAACGCCACCCCTGACCTTTTTTCCGACCGCCACCCCGGACCTTGGTTCCGACCGCCACCCCAGAATGTGGTTCCGACCGCGACCCCTGACCTTGGTTCCGACCGCCACGCCGGACCTTGGTTCCGACCGCCACCCCGGACCTTGGTTCCCACCGCCACCCCGTAACATGGTTCCGACCGCCACCCCAGACCTTGGTTCCGACCGCCACCCCGGACATTGGTTCGGACCGTCACCACGGAACTTGGTTCCAACCGCCACCCCGGACCTTGATTCCGACCGCCACCCCTGCCTTTTGTCCCGACCCCCACCCCGTAACATGTTTCCGACCGCCACCCCAGACCTTGGTTCCGACCGCCACCCCGGACCTTGGTTCCGACCGCCACCACGGAACGTGGTTCCGACCGCCACCCCAGACCTTGTTTCTGACCGCCACCCCGGACCTTGGTTCTGACCGCCACCCTGGATTATGGTCTGACCGCCACCCCGGACCTTGGTTCCGACCACAGCCCCGGACATTGGTTCCGACCGCCACCCCGGACCTTGATTCCAACCGCCACACCGAACCTTGGTTCCGACCGCCACCCCGGACATTGGTTTCGCCCCCGATCTCGGACCTTGGTCCCGACCGCCAACCCGGACCTCGGTTCCGACCACCACCCGGACCTTGGTTCCGACCGCCACCCCAGACCTTGGTTCCAACCGTCACCCCGACCTTGGATCCAAACGCCACCCCGGACCTTGGTTCCGACCGCCACCCCGGACCTTGGGTCCGACGGTCACCCCGTAACTTGGTTCCGACCGCCACCCCAGACCTTTGTTCCGACCGCCACCCCAGACCTTCGTTCCGACCGCCAACCCAGAACATGGTTCCGACCGCCACACCTGAACGTGGTTCCGACCGCCACGCCGGACCTTCGTTCCGACCGACCCCCCGGACTTTGGTTCCGACCGCCACCCCGGACTTTGGTTCCGACCGCCACTCCGGGCCTTGGTTCCGACCGCCACCCCGGACCTTGGTTCCGACCACCACCCCAGAACGTGGTTCCGACCACCACCCCTGACCTTGGTTCCGACCGCCACGCCGGACCTTGTTTCCGACCGCCCTCCCGGACCTTGGTTCCGACCGCCACCACGGAACATGGTTCCGACCGCCACTCCGGACATTGGCTCCGACCGCCACCCTGGACCTTGGTTCCGACCCCCGCCCCGGACCACGGTTCCGACCGCCGCCCCGGACCTTGGTTCCGACCGCCACACCGGACCTTCGTTCCGAACGCCACCTCGGACATTGGTTCCGACCGCCACCCCGGACATTGGGTCCGACTGCTACCGCGGACCATGGGTTCTGACCGCCAACCCGGGTCTTGGTTCCGCCCGCCACCTCGGACATTTGTTCCGAATGCCAAACCGGACCTTGGTACCGACCTCCACCCTGGACCTTGGTTCCAACTGTCACCCCGGACCTTTGTTCCGACCCCCAACCCGGACCTTGGTTCCGACTGCCACCTTGGCTTCTGACCGCCACGCCGGACCTTGGCTCCGACAGCCACCGTGGACCTTGTTTCTGACCGCCACCCTGGAACGTGGTTCCGACTGCCACCCCGGACCTTGGATCCGGCCGCCTCCCCGGACCATGGTTCCGACTGCCACCCCGGACCTTGGTTCCGACCGCCTCCCCGGACATTGGTTCCGACTGCCACCCTGAACCTTGGTTACGACCGCCCCCCCGGACCTTGGTTCCGACCGCCCCCCCGGACGTTGGTTCCGACCGCCACCCCGGAACGTGGTTCCGACCGCCACCCCGGACCTTGGTTCAGAACACCACCCCGGACCTTGTTTACGACCGCCCCCCCGGACCTTGGTTCCGACCGCCCCCCCGGACCTTGGTTCCGACCGCCACCCCGGAACGTGGTTCCGACCGCCACCCCGGACCTTGGTTGCGACCGCCACCCCGGACCTTGTTTCCGACCTCCAGCCCGGACCTTCGTTCCGACCGTCACCCCGGACCTTGGTTCCGACCGCCAACCCGGACCTTGATTCCGACCGCCACGCCGGACCTTGGTTCTGACGGCTACCCCGGACCTTGGTTCCGACCGCCACCTCAGACTTTGTTACGACCGCCAACCCGGACCTTGGTTCCAACCGCCACCCCGGACCTTGGTTCCGACCGCCACCCCGTACCTTGGTTCCGACTGCCACCCCGGACCTTGTTTCCGACCGCCACCCCGGACCATGGTTCCACCCACGACCCCGGACCTTCGTTTCGTCCGCCAACCCGGACCTTAGATCCGACCGCCATCCCTGACCTTGGGTCCGACTGCCACCCCGGACCTTGATTCTGCCCGCCACCACGGCCTTTGGTTCCAACCGCCACCCCGTAACTTGGTTCCGACCGCCACCTCGGACCTTGGTTCCCACTGCGACCCCGGACTTTGGTTCCGACCGCCACCCCGGACCTTGGTTCCGCCCGCAGCCCTGGACCTTGTTTCCGACCGCCACCCCGGACCTTGGTTCCGACCACCACCTCGGCCGTTGGTTCCGACCGCCACCCTGGACTTTGGATCCGACCGCCACCCCAGACCATTCTTCCGACCGCCACCCCGGACCTTGGTTCCGACCGTCCCCCCGAACCTTGGTTCCGACCGCCACCAAGGAAATTGGTTCCGACCACCACCCAGACCTTGGTTCCGACCGCCACCCCAGACCTTGGTTCCGACCGTCACCCCGACCATGGATCCAAATGCCACCCCGGAACTTGGTTCCGACCGCCACCCCGGACCTTGGGTCCGACGGTCACCCCGTAACTTGGTTCCGACCGCCACCCCAGACCTTTGTTCCGACCGCCACCCCAGTCCTTCGTTCCGACCGCCAACTCAGAACGTGGTTCCGACCGCCACCCCAGAACTGGGTTCCGACCGCCACGCCGGACCTTCGTTCCGACCGCCCCCCCGGACCTTTGTTCCGAACGCCACCACGGAACCTGCTTCCGACCGCCACCCCGGACTTTGGTTCCGACCGCCACCCCGGACCTTGGTTCCGACCGCCGCCCCGGACCTTGGTTCCGACAACCACCCCAGAACGTGGTTCCGACCGCCACCCCTGACCTTGGTTCCGACTGACACGCCGGACCTTGTTTCCGACCGCCGTCCTGGACCTTGACTCCGACCGCCACCACGGAACATGGTTCCGACCACCACCCCGGACATTGGCTCCGACCGCCACCCCGGACCTTGGTTCCGACCGCTACCCCGCACCTTGGTTCCGACCGCCACGCCGGACCTTGGTTGCGACCGCCACCCCGGAACTTGGTTCCGACAGCCACCTCAGACCTTGGTTCCGACCGCCAACCCGGGCCTTGGTTCCGACCGCCTCCCCGGACCTTACGTCCGACCGCTACCCCGGACCTTGTTTCCAACCGCCACCCCGTAACTTGGTTCCGACCGCCAGTCCAGGCGTTGGTTCCAACCGCCACCCCGGACCTTGGTTCCGACCGCCACCACGGAACTTGGTTCTCACCGCCACCCCGGACTTTGGTTCCGCCCGCCACCCCAGCCTTTGGTTCCGACCGCTACCCCATAACTTGGTTCCGACCGCCACCCCAGGCCTTGGTTCCGACTGCCACCCCGGACCTTTTTTCCGACCGCCACCACGGAACTTGGTTCCCACCGCCACCCCGGACTCTGGTTCCGAACGCCACCCCGGACCATCGTTCTGACCGCCGCCCCGGACCTTGGCTCCGACCGCCACGCCGGACCTTGGTTCCGACCGCCACCCCGGACCTTGGTTCCCACCGCCACCCCGTAACATGGTTCCGACCGGCACCCCAGACCTTGGTTCCGACCGCTACCCCGGACATTGGTTCGGACCGTCACCACGGAACTTGGTTCCAACCGCCACCCCGGACCTTGATTCCGACCGCCACCCCTGCCTTTTTTTCCGAACGCCACCCCGTAACATGTTTCCGACCGCCACCCCAGACCTTGGTTCCGACCGCCACCCCGGACCTTGGTTCCGACCGCCACCACGGAACTTGGTTCCGACCGCCACCCCAGACCTTGTTTCCGACTGCCACCCCGGACCTAGGTTCCGACCGCCACCCCAGACCTTGTTTCCAACCGCCACCCCGGACCATGGTTCCGAACGCCACCCCTGAACTTGGTTCCGACCGCCACGCTGGACCTTCGTTCCGACCGACCCCCCGGACTTTGGTTCCGACCGCCACCCCGGACTTTGGTTCCGACCGCCACTCCGGGCCTTGGTTCCGACAATCACCCCAGAACGTGGTTCCGACCGCCACCCCTGACCTTGGTTCCGACTGACACGCCGGACCTTGTTTCCGACCGCCGTCCTGGACCTTGATTCCGACCGCCACCACGGAACTTGGTTCCGACCACCACCCCGGACATTGGCTCCGACCGCCACCCCGGACCTTGGTTCCGACCGCCGCCCCGGACGACAGTTCCGACAGCCGCCCTGGACCTTGGTTTCGACCGCCACCCCGGACTTTCGTTCCGACCGCCACCTCGGACATTGGTTCCGACCGCCACCCCGGACATTGGGTCCGACCGCTACCCCGGACCTTGGGTTCTGACCGCCAACCAGGGCCTTGGTTATGCCTGCCACCTCGGACATTGGATCCGAATGCCAACCCGGACCTTCGTTCTGACCGCCGCCCCGGACCTTGGTTCCGACCGCCACCCCAGACCTTGGTTCCGACCGCCACCCCGGACCATGGTTCCGACCGCCACCTCGGACATTGGTTCCGACCGCCACCCCGGACATTGGTTCCGACTGCCACTCCGGACCTCGGTTCCGACTGCCACCGCGGACCTTGGATCCAACCGCCCACCCGGACCTTGGTTCCGACCGACAACCATTGGTTCCGACTGCCACAACGGACCTTGGTTCCGACCACCACCCCAGGCATTGGTTCCGACCACAACCCCGGACCTCGGTTCCGACCACCACTCCGGACCTTGGTTCCGACTACCACCCCGGACCTTGGTTCAGACCGCCGCCCCGGACCTTGTTCCGACCGCCAACCCGGACCTTGGTTCCAACCGCAACCCCGGACCTTGGTTCCGACCACCACCTCGGACATTGGTTCCGACCGCCACCCCTGACTTGATTCCGCCCGCCACCTCGGACATTGGTTCCGACCGCCACCCCGGACCTTAGTTCCGACCGCCACCCAAGACCTTGGTTCTGACCGTCACCCCAGACCTTGGTTCCAAACGCCACCCCGGACCTTGGTTCCGACCGCCAACCCGGACCTTGGGTCCGACCGCCACCCCGGACCTTGATTCCACCCGCCACCCCGGCCCTTGGTTCCGACCGCCACCCCGGAGCTTGGTTCCGACCGCCAACACGGACCTTGGGTCCGACCGCCACCCCGGACCTTGATTCCGCCCGCCACCCCGGCCCTTGGTTCCGACCGCCACCCCGTAACTTGGTTCCGAACGGCACCCCCAGACCTTTTTTCCGACCGCCACCCCGGACCTTGGTTCCGACCGCCACCCAAGAATGTGGTTCCGACCGCCACCCCTGACCTTGGTTCCGACCGCCACGCCGGACCTTGGTTCCGACCGCCACCCCGGACCTTGGTTCCCACTGCCACCCCGTAACATGGTTCCGACCGCCACCCCAGACCTTGGTTCCGACCGCCACCCCGGACCTTGGATCCGACCGCCACCACGGAACTTGGTTCCGACCGCCACCCCAGACCTTGTTTCCGACCGCCACCCCGGACCTTGGTTCCGACCGCCACCCCGGACCTTGGTTCCGACCGCCACCACGGAACTTGGTTCCGACCGCCACCCTGGACTATGGTCCGACCACCACCCCAGAACGTGGTTCCGACCGCCACCCCTGAACTTGGTTCCGACCGCCACCCCAGACCTTTGTTCCGACCGCCACCCCAGACCTTCGTTCCGACCGCCAACCCAGAACATGGTTCCGACCGCCACAACTGAACGTGGTTCCGACCGCCACGCCGGACCTTCGTTCCGACCGACCCCCCGGACTTTGGTTCCGACCGCCACCCCGGACTTTGGTTCCGACCGCCACCCCGGACCTTGGTTCCGACCGCCACCCCGGACCTTGGTTCCGACCGCCACCCCAGAACGTGGCTCCGACCGCCACCCCTGACCTTGGTTCCGACCGCCACGCCGGACCTTGTTTCCGACCGCCGTCCTGGACCTTGATTCCGACCGCCACCACGGAACATGGTTCCGACCACCACCCCGGACATTGGCTCCGACCGCCACCCCGGACCTTGGTTCCGACCGCTACCCCGCACCTTGGTTCCGACCGCCACGCCGGACCTTGGTTCCGACCGCCACCCCGGAACTTGGTTCCGACAGCCACCTCAGACCTTGGTTCCGACCGCCAACCCGGACCTTGGTTCCGACCGCCTCCCCAGACCTTACGTCCGACCGCCACCCCGGACCTTGTTTCCAAGCGCCACCCCGGACCATGGTTCCACCCACGACCCCGGACCTTCGTTTCGACCGCCAACCCGGACCTTAGTTCTGACCGCCACCCCGGACCTTGGGTCCGACCGCCACCCCGGACCTTGATTCTGCCCACCACCCCGGCCTTTGGTTCCGACCGCCACCCCGTAACTTGGTTCCGACCGCCAGTCCAGGCGTTGGTTCCAACCGCCACCCCGGACCTTGGTTCCGACCGCCACCACGGAACTTGGTTCTCACCGCCACCCCGGACTTTGGTTCCGACCGCCACCCCGGACCTTGGTTCCGACCGCCGCCCTGGACCTTGTTTCCGACCGCCACCCCGGACCTTGGTTCCGACCACCACCTCGGCCCTTGGTTCCGACCGCCACCCTGGACTTTGGATCCAACCGCCACCCCAGACCATTGTTCCGACCGCCACCCCGGACCTTGGTTCCGATCGTCCCCCCGGACCTTGGTTCCGACCGCCACCAAGGAAATTGGTTCCGACCGCCAACCCGGACTTTGGTTCCGACCCCCACCCCGGAATTGGTTCCGACCGCCAACCCGGACCTAGGTTCCGACCACCACCCGGACGTTGGTTCCGACCGCCACCCCAGACCTTGGTTCCGACCGTCACCCCGACCTTGGATCCAAACACCACCCCGGAACTTGGTTCCGACCGTCACCCCGGACCTTGTGTCCGACGGTCACCCCGTAACTTGGTTCCGACCGCCACCCCAGACCTTTGTTCCGACCGCCACCCCAGTCCTTCGTTCCGACCGCCAACTCAGAACGTGGTTCCGACCGCCACCCCTGAACTGGGTTCCGACCGCCACGCCGGACCTTCGTTCCGACCGCCCCCCCGGACATTGGTTCCGACCGCCACCACGGAACCTGCTTCCGACCGCCACCCCGGACTTTGGTTCCGACCGCCACCCCGGACCTTGGTTCCGACCGCCACCCCGGACCTTGGTTCCGACAACCACCCCAGAACGTGGTTCCGACCGCGACCCCTGACCTTAGTTCTGACTGACACGCCGGACCTTGTTTCCGACCGCCGTCCCGGACCTTGATTCCGACCGCCACCACGGAACATGGTTCCGACCGCCACCCCAGACCTTGGTTCCGACCGCCACCCCGGACCTTGGTTCCGACCGCCACCACGGAACTTGGTTCCGACCGCCACCCCAGACCTTGTTTCCGACCGCCACCCCGGACCTAGGTTCCGACCGCCACCCCAGACCTTGTTTCCAACCGCCACCCCGGACCCTGGTTCCGAACGCCACCCCTGAACTTGGTTCCGACCGCCACGCCGGAACTTCGTTCCGACCGACCCCCCGGACTTTGGTTCCGACCGCCACCCCGGACTTTGGTTCCTACCGCCACTCCGGGCCTTGGTTCCGACAACCACCCCAGAACGTGGTTCCGACCGCCACCCCTGACCTTGGTTCCGACTGACACGCCGGACCTTGTTTCCGACCGTCGTCCTGGACCTTGATTCCGACCGCCACCACGGAACTTGGTTCCGACCACCACCCCGGACATTGGCTCCGACCGCCACCCCGGACCTTGGTTCCGACCGCCGCCCCGGACGACAGTTCCGACAGCCGCCCTGGACCTTGGTTTCGACCGCCACCCCGGACTTTCGTTCCGACTGCCACCTCGGACATTGGTTCCGACCGCCACCCCGGACATTGGGTCCGACCGCTACCCCGGACCTTGGGTTCTGACCGCCAACCAGGGCCTTGGTTATGCCTGCCACCTCGGACATTGGATCCGAATGCCAACCCGGACCTTCGTTCGGACCGCCGCCCCGGACCTTGGTTCCGACCGCCACCCCAGACCTTGGTTCCGACCGCCACCCCGGACCATGGTTCCGACCGCCACCTCGGACATTGGTTCCGACCGCCACCCCGGACATTGGTTCCGACTGCCACTCCGGACCTCGGTTCCGACTGCCACCGCGGACCTTGGATCCAACCGCCCACCCGGACCTTGGTTCCAACCGACAACCATTGGTTCCGACTGCCACAACGGACCTTGGTTCCGACCACCACCCCAGGCATTGGTTCCGACCACAACCCCGGACCTCGGTTCCGACCACCATTCCGGACCTTGGTTCCGACTACCACCCCGGACCTTGGTTCAGACCGCCGCCCCGGACCTTGTTCCGACCGCCAACCCGGACCTTGGTTCCAACCGCAACCCCGGACCTTGGTTCCGACCACCACCTCGGACATTGGTTCCGACCGCCACCCCTGACTTGATTCCGCCCGCCACCTCGGACATTGGTTCCGACCGCCACCCCGGACCTTAGTTCCGACCGCCACCCAAGACCTTGGTTCTGACCGTCACCCCAGACCTTGGTTCCAAACGCCACCCCGGACCTTGGTTCCGACCGCCAACCCGGACCTTGGGTCCGACCGCCACCCCGGACCTTGATTCCACCCGCCACCCCGGCCCTTGGTTCCGACCGCCACCCCGGAGCTTGGTTCCGACCGCCAACACGGACCTTGGGTCCGACCGCCACCCCGGACCTTGATTCCGCCCGCCACCCCGGCCCTTGGTTCCGACCGCCACCCCGTAACTTGGTTCCGAACGCCACCCCAGACCTTTTTTCCGACCGCCACCCCGGACCTTGGTTCCGACCGCCACCCAAGAATGTGGTTCCGACCGCCACCCCTGACCTTGGTTCCGACCGCCACGCCGGACCTTGGTTCCGACCGCCACCCCGGACCTTGGTTCGCACTGCCACCCCGTAACATGGTTCCGACCGCCACCCCAGACCTTGGTTCCGACCGCCACCCCGGACCTTGGTTCCGACCGCCACCACGGAACTTGGTTCCGACCGCCACCCCAGACCTTGTTTCCGACCGCCACCCCGGACCTTGGTTCCGACCGCCACCCCGGACCTTGGTTCCGACCGCCACCACGGAACTTGGTTCCGACCGCCACCCTGGACTATGGTCCGACCACCAACCCAGAACGTGGTTCCGACCGCCACCCCTGAACTTGGTTCCGACCGCCACGCCGGACCTTGGTTCCGACCCCCCCCGGACCGTGGTTCCGACCGCCACCACGGAACTTGGTTCCGACCGCCACCCCGGACTTTGGTTCCGACCGCCACCCCGGACCTTGGTTCCGACCGCCACCCCGGACCTTGGTTCCGACCGCCACCCCAGAACGTGGTTCCGACCGCCACCCCTGACCTTGGTTCCGACCGCCACGCCGGACCTTGTTTCCGACCGCCGTCCTGGACCTTGATTCCGACCGCCACCACGGAACATGGTTCCGACCACCACCCCGGACATTGGCTCCGACCGCCACCCCGGACCTTGGTTCCGACCGCTACCCCGCACCTTGGTTCCGACCGCCACGCCGGACCTTGGTTCCGACCGCCACCCCGGAACTTGGTTCCGACAGCCACCTCAGACCTTGGTTCCGACCGCCAACCCGGACCTTGGTTCCGACCGCCTCCCCGGACCTTACGTCCAACCGCCACCCCGGACCTTGTTTCCAACCGCCACCCCGGACCATGGTTCCACCCACGACCCCGGACCTTCGTTTCGACCGCCAACCCGGACCTTGTTTCCGACCGCCGTCCTGGACCTTGATTCCGACCGCCACCACGGAACATGGTTCCGACCACCACCCCGGACATTGGCTCCGACCGCCACCCCGGACCTTGGTTCCGACCGCTACCCCGCACCTTGGTTCCGACCGCCACGCCGGACCTTGGTTCCGACCGCCACCCCGGAACTTGGTTCCGACAGCCACCTCAGACCTTGGTTCCGACCGCCAACCCGGACCTTGGTTCCGACCGCCTCCCCAGACCTTACGTCCGACCGCCACCCCGGACCTTGTTTCCAACCGCCACCCCGGACCATGGTTCCACCCACGACCCCGGACCTTCGTTTCGACCGCCAACCCGGACCTTAGTTCTGACCGCCACCCCGGACCTTGGGTCCGACCGCCACCCCGGACCTTGATTCTGCCCACCACCCCGGCCTTTGGTTCCGACCGCCACCCCGTAACTTGGTTCCGACCGCCAGTCCAGGCGTTGGTTCCAACCGCCACCCCGGACCTTGGTTCCGACCGCCACCACGGAACTTGGTTCTCACCGCCACCCCGGACTTTGGTTCCGACCGCCACCCCGGACCTTGGTTCCGACCGCCGCCCTGGACCTTGTTTCCGACCGCCACCCCGGACCTTGGTTCCGACCACCACCTCGGCCCTTGGTTCCGACCGCCACCCTGGACTTTGGATCCAACCGCCACCCCAGACCATTGTTCCGACCGCCACCCCGGACCTTGGTTCCGATCGTCCCCCCGGACCTTGGTTCCGACCGCCACCAAGGAAATTGGTTCCGACCGCCAACCCGGACTTTGGTTCCGACCCCCACCCCGGAATTGGTTCCGACCGCCAACCCGGACCTAGGTTCCGACCACCACCCGGACGTTGGTTCCGACCGCCACCCCAGACCTTGGTTCCGACCGTCACCCCGACCTTGGATCCAAACACCACCCCGGACCTTGTGTCCGACGGTCACCCCGTAACTTGGTTCCGACCGCCACCCCAGACCTTTGTTCCGACCGCCACCCCAGTCCTTCGTTCCGACCGCCAACTCAGAACGTGGTTCCGACCGCCACCCCTGAACTGGGTTCCGACCGCCACGCCGGACCTTCGTTCCGACCGCCCCCCCGGACATTGGTTCCGACCGCCACCACGGAACCTGCTTCCGACCGCCACCCCGGACTTTGGTTCCGACCGCCACCCCGGACCTTGGTTCCGACCGCCACCCCGGACCTTGGTTCCGACAACCACCCCAGAACGTGGTTCCGACCGCGACCCCTGACCTTGGTTCTGACTGACACGCCGGACCTTGTTTCCGACCGCCGTCCCGGACCTTGATTCCGACCGCCACCACGGAACATGGTTCCGACCGCCACCCCAGACCTTGGTTCCGACCGCCACCCCGGACCTTGGTTCCGACCGCCACCACGGAACTTGGTTCCGACCGCCACCCCAGACCTTGTTTCCGACCGCCACCCCGGACCTAGGTTCCGACCGCCACCCCAGACCTTGTTTCCAACCGCCACCCCGGACCCTGGTTCCGAACGCCACCCCTGAACTTGGTTCCGACCGCCACGCCGGAACTTCGTTCCGACCGACCCCCCGGACTTTGGTTCCGACCGCCACCCCGGACTTTGGTTCCGACCGCCACTCCGGGCCTTGGTTCCGACAACCACCCCAGAACGTGGTTCCGACCGCCACCCCTGACCTTGGTTCCGACTGACACGCCGGACCTTGTTTCCGACCGTCGTCCTGGACCTTGATTCCGACCGCCACCACGGAACTTGGTTCCGACCACCACCCCGGACATTGGCTCCGACCGCCACCCCGGACCTTGGTTCCGACCGCCGCCCCGGACGACAGTTCCGACAGCCGCCCTGGACCTTGGTTTCGACCGCCACCCCGGACTTTCGTTCCGACTGCCACCTCGGACATTGGTTCCGACCGCCACCCCGGACATTGGGTCCGACCGCTACCCCGGACCTTGGGTTCTGACCGCCAACCAGGGCCTTGGTTATGCCTGCCACCTCGGACATTGAATCCGAATGCCAACCCGGACCTTCGTTCGGACCGCCGCCCCGGACCTTGGTTCCGACCGCCACCCCAGACCTTGGTTCCGACCGCCACCCCGGACCATGGTTCCGACCGCCACCTCGGACATTGGTTCCGACCGCCACCCCGGACATTGGTTCCGACTGCCACTCCGGACCTCGGTTCCGACTGCCACCGCGGACCTTGGATCCAACCGCCCACCCGGACCTTGGTTCCAACCGACAACCATTGGTTCCGACTGCCACAACGGACCTTGGTTCCGACCACCACCCCAGGCATTGGTTCCGACCACAACCCCGGACCTCGGTTCCGACCACCACTCCGGACCTTGGTTCCGACTACCACCCCGGACCTTGGTTCAGACCGCCGCCCCGGACCTTGTTCCGACCGCCAACCCGGACCTTGGTTCCAACCGCAACCCCGGACCTTGGTTCCGACCACCACCTCGGACATTGGTTCCGACCGCCACCCCTGACTTGATTCCGCCCGCCACCTCGGACATTGGTTCCGACCGCCACCCCGGACCTTAGATCCGACCGCCACCCAAGACCTTGGTTCTGACCGTCACCCCAGACCTTGGCTCCAAACGCCACCCCGGACCTTGGTTCCGACCGCCAACCCGGACCTTGGGTCCGACCGCCACCCCGGACCTTGATTCCACCCACCACCCCGGCCCTTGGTTCCGACCGCCACCCCGGAGCTTGGTTCCGACCGCCAACACGGACCTTGGGTCCGACCGCCACCCCGGACCTTGATTCCGCCCGCCACCCCGGCCCTTGGTTCCGACCGCCACCCCGTAACTTGGTTCCGAACGCCACCCCAGACCTTTTTTCCGACCGCCACCCCGGACCTTGGTTCCGACCGCCACCCAAGAATGTGGTTCCGACCGCCACCCCTGACCTTGGTTCCGACCGCCACGCCGGACCTTGGTTCCGACCGCCACCCCGGACCTTGGTTCGCACTGCCACCCCGTAACATGGTTCCGACCGCCACCCCAGACCTTGGTTCCGACCGCCACCCCGGACCTTGGTTCCGACCGCCACCACGGAACTTGGTTCCGACCGCCACCCCAGACCTTGTTTCCGACCGCCACCCCGGACCTTGGTTCCGACCGCCACCCCGGACCTTGGTTCCGACCGCCACCACGGAACTTGGTTCCGACCGCCACCCTGGACTATGGTCCGACCACCAACCCAGAACGTGGTTCCGACCGCCACCCCTGAACTTGGTTCCGACCGCCACGCCGGACCTTGGTTCCGACCCCCCCCGGACCGTGGTTCCGACCGCCACCACGGAACTTGGTTCCGACCGCCACCCCGGACTTTGGTTCCGACCGCCACCCCGGACCTTGGTTCCGACCGCCACCCCGGACCTTGGTTCCGACCGCCACCCCAGAACGTGGTTCCGACCGCCACCCCTGACCTTGGTTCCGACCGCCACGCCGGACCTTGTTTCCGACCGCCGTCCTGGACCTTGATTCCGACCGCCACCACGGAACATGGTTCCGACCACCACCCCGGACATTGGCTCCGACCGCCACCCCGGACCTTGGTTCCGACCGCTACCCCGCACCTTGGTTCCGACCGCCACGCCGGACCTTGGTTCCGACCGCCACCCCGGAACTTGGTTCCGACAGCCACCTCAGACCTTGGTTCCGACCGCCAACCCGGACCTTGGTTCCGACCGCCTCCCCGGACCTTACGTCCAACCGCCACCCCGGACCTTGTTTCCAACCGCCACCCCGGACCATGGTTCCACCCACGACCCCGGACCTTCGTTTCGACCGCCAACCCGGACCTTAGTTCTGACCGCCACCCCGGACCTTGGGTCCAACCGCCACCCCGGACCTTGATTCTGCCCACCACCCCGGCCTTTGGTTCCGACCGCCACCCCGTAACTTGGTTCCGACCGCCAGTCCAGGCGTTGGTTCCAACCGCCACCCCGGACCTTCGTTCCGACCGCCACCACGGAACTTGGTTCTCACCGCCACCCCGGACTTTGGTTCCGACCGCCACCCCGGACCTTGGTTCCAACCGCCGCCCTGGACCTTGTTTCCGACCGCCACCCCAGACCTTGGTTCCGACCACCACCTCGGCCCTTGGTTCCGAACGCCACCCTGGACTTTGGATCCGACCGCCACCCCAGACCATTGTTCCGACCGCCACCCCGGACCTTGGTTCCGACCGTCCCCCCGGACCTTGGTTCCGACCGCCACCAAGGAAATTGGTTCCGACCGCCAACCCGGACTTTGGTTCCGACCCCCACCCCGGAATTGGTTCCGACCGCCAACCCGGACCTAGGTTCCGACCACCACCCGGACCTTGGTTCCGACCGCCACCCCAGACCTTGGTTCCGACCGTCACCCCGACCTTGGATCCAAACGCCACCCCGGACCTTGGTTCCGACCGTCACCCCGGACCTTGGGTCCGACGGTCACCCCGTAACTTGGTTCCGACCGCCACCCCAGACCTTTGTTCCGACCGCCACCCCAGTCCTTCGTTCCGACCGCCAACTCAGAACGTGGTTCCGACCGCCACCCCTGAACTGGGTTCCGACCGCCACGCCGGACCTTCGTTCCGACCGCCCCCCCCGGACATTGGTTCCGACCGCCACCACGGAACCTGCTTCCGACCGCCACCCCGGACTTGGTTCCGACCGCCACCCCGGACCTTGGTTCCGACCGCCACCCCGGACCTTGGTTCCGACAACCACCCCAGAACGTGGTTCCGACCGCCACCCCTGACCTTGGTTCTGACTGACACGCCGGATCTTGTTTCCGACCGCCGTCCCGGACCTTGATTCCGACCGCCACCACGGAACATGGTTCCGACCACCACCCCGGACATTGGCTCCGACCGCCACCCCGGACCTTGGTTCCGACCGCTACCCCACACCTTGGTTCCGACCGCCACGCCGGACCTTGGTTCCGACCGCCACCCCGG
Organism: Mustelus asterias; assembly: GCF_964213995.1. Taxonomy (NCBI): domain Eukaryota; kingdom Metazoa; phylum Chordata; class Chondrichthyes; order Carcharhiniformes; family Triakidae; genus Mustelus; species Mustelus asterias. The sequence goes on along the minus strand of NW_027590339.1, from coordinate 133,017 downwards.
AACTTGGTTCGGACAGCCACCTCAGACCTTGGTTCCGACCGCCAACCCGGACCTTGGTTCCGACCGCCTCCCCGGACCTTACGTCCGACCGCCACCCCGGACCTTGTTTCCAACCGCCGCCCCGGACCATGGTTCCACCCACGACCCCGGACCTTCGTTTCGACCGCCAACCCGGACCTTAGTTCTGACCGCCACCCCGGACCTTGGGTCCGACCGCCACCCCGGACCTTGATTCTGCCCACCACCCCGGCCTTTGGTTCCGACCGCCACCCCGTAACTTGGTTCCGACCGCCAGTCCAGGCGTTGGTTCCAACCGCCACCCTGGACCTTGGTTCCGACCGCCACCACGGAACTTGGTTCTCACCGCCACCCCGGACTTTGGTTCCGTCCGCCACCCAAGCCTTTGGTTCCGACCGCCACCCCATAACTTGGTTCCGACCGCCACCCCAGGCCTTGGTTCCGACTGCCACCCCGGACCTTTTTTCCGACCGCCACCACGGAACTTGGTTCCGACCGCCACCCCGGACTCTGGTTCCGAACGCCACCCCGGACCATCGTTCAGACCGGCGCCCCGGACCCTGGTTCCGACCGCCACCCCGGACGTTGGTTCCGACCGCCACCCTGGACCATGGTTCCGACCGCCACCTCGGACATTGGTTCCGCCCGCCAACCCGGACCTTGGGTCCGACCGCCACCCCGGACATTGATTCCGCCCGCCACCCCGGCCCTTGGTTCCGACCGCCACCCCGTAACTTGGTTCCGAACGCCACCCCTGACCTTTTTTCCGACCGCCACCCCGGACCTTGGTTCCGACCGCCACCCCAGAATGTGGTTCCGACCGCGACCCCTGACCTTGGTTCCGACCGCCACGCCGGACCTTGGTTCCGACCGCCACCCCGGACCTTGGTTCCCACCGCCACCCCGTAACATGGTTCCCACCGCCACCCCAGACCTTGGTTCCGACCGCCACCCCGGACATTGGTTCGGACCGTCACCACGGAACTGGGTTCCAACCGCCATCCCGGACCTTGATTCTGACCGCCACCCCTGCCTTTTGTCCCGACCGCCACCCCGTAACATGTTTCCGACCGCCACCCCAGACCTTGGTTCCGACCGCCACCGCGGACCTTGGTTCCGACCGCCACCATGGAACTTGGTTCCGACCGCCACCCCAGACCTTGTTTCCGACCGCCACCCCGGACCTTGGTTCTGACCGCCACCCCGGACCATGGTTCCGACCGCCACCTCGGACATTGGTTCCGACCGCCACCCCGGACATTGGTTCCGACTGCCACTCCGGACCTCGGTTCCGACTGCCACCGCGGACCTTGGATCCAACCGCCCACCCGGACCTTGGTTCCGACCGACAACCATTGGTTCCGACTGCCACAACGGACCTTGGTTCCGACCACCACCCCAGGCATTGGTTCCGACCACAACCCCGGACCTCGGTTCCGACCACCACTCCGGACCTTGGTTCCGACTACCACCCCGGACCTTGGTTCAGACCGCCGCCCCGGACCTTGTTCCGACCGCCAACCCGGACCTTGGTTCCAACCGCAACCCCGGACCTTGGTTCCGACCACCACCTCGGACATTGGTTCCGACCGCCACCCCTGACTTGATTCCGCCCGCCACCTCGGACATTGGTTCCGACCGCCACCCCGGACCTTAGTTCCGACCGCCACCCAAGACCTTGGTTCTGACCGTCACCCCAGACCTTGGTTCCAAACGCCACCCCGGACCTTGGTTCCGACCGCCAACCCGGACCTTGGGTCCGACCGCCACCCCGGACCTTGATTCCACCCGCCACCCCGGCCCTTGGTTCCGACCGCCACCCCGGAGCTTGGTTCCGACCGCCAACACGGACCTTGGGTCCGACCGCCACCCCGGACCTTGATTCCGACCGCCACGCCGGACCTTGGTTCCGACCGCCACCCCGGACCTTGGTTCCCACTGCCACCCCGTAACATGGTTCCGACCGCCACCCCAGACCTTGGTTCCGACCGCCACCCCGGACCTTGGTTCCGACCGCCACCACGGAACTTGGTTCCGACCGCCACCCCAGACCTTGTTTCCGACCGCCACCCCGGACCTTGGTTCCGACCGCCACCCCGGACCTTGGTTCCGACCGCCACCACGGAACTTGGTTCCGACCGCCACCCTGGACTATGGTCCAACCACCAACCCAGAACGTGGTTCCGACCGCCACCCCTGAACTTGGTTCCGACCGCCACGCCGGACCTTGGTTCCGACCCCCCTAGGACTTTGGTTCCGTCCGCCACCCCGGACCTTGGTTCCGACCGCCACCCCGGACCTTGGTTCCGACCGCCACCCCAGAACGTGGTTCCGACCGCCACCCCTGACCTTGGTTCCGACCGCCACGCCAGACCTTGTTTCCGACCGCCGTCCTGGACCTTGATTCCGACCGCCACCACGGAACATGGTTCCGACCACCACCCCGGACATTGGCTCCGACCGCCACCCCGGACCTTGGTTCCAACCGCTACCCCGCACCTTGGTTCCGACCGCCACGCCGGACCTTGGTTCCGACCGCCACCCCGGAACTTGGTTCCGACAGCCACCTCAGACCTTGGTTCCGACCGCCAACCCGGACCTTGGTTCCGACCGCCTCCCCGGACCTTACGTCCAACCGCCACCCCGGACCTTGTTTCCAACCGCCACCCCGGACCATGGTTCCACCCACGACCCCGGACCTTCGTTTCGACCGCCAACCCGGACCTTAGTTCTGACCGCCACCCCGGACCTTGGGTCCAACCGCCACCCCGGACCTTGATTCTGCCCACCACCCCGGCCTTTGGTTCCGACCGCCACCCCGTAACTTGGTTCCGACCGCCAGTCCAGGCGTTGGTTCCAACCGCCACCCCGGACCTTGGTTCCGACCGCCACCACGGAACTTGGTTCTCACCGCCACCCCGGACTTTGGTTCCGACCGCCACCCCGGACCTTGGTTCCGACCGCCGCCCTGGACCTTGTTTCCGACCGCCACCCCGGACCTTGGTTCCGACCACCACCTCGGCCCTTGGTTCCGACCGCCACCCTGGACTTTGGATCCGACCGCCACCCCAGACCATTGTTCCGACCGCCACCCCGGACCTTGGTTCCGACCGTCCCCCCGGACCTTGGTTCCGACCGCCACCAAGGAAATTGGTTCCGACCGCCAACCCGGACTTTGGTTCCGACCCCCACCCCGGAATTGGTTCCGACCGCCAACCCGGACCTAGGTTCCGACCACCACCCGGACCTTGGTTCCGACCGCCACCCCAGACCTTGGTTCCGACCGTCACCCCGACCTTGGATCCAAACGCCACCCCGGACCTTGGTTCCGACCGTCACCCCGGACCTTGGGTCCGACGGTCACCCCGTAACTTGGTTCCGACCGCCACCCCAGACCTTTGTTCCGACCGCCACCCCAGTCCTTCGTTCCGACCGCCAACTCAGAACGTGGTTCCGACCGCCACCCCTGAACTGGGTTCCGACCGCCACGCCGGACCTTCGTTCCGACCGCCCCCCCGGACATTGGTTCCGACCGCCACCACGGAACCTGCTTCCGACCGCCACCCCGGACTTGGTTCCGACCGCCACCCCGGACCTTGGTTCCAACCGCCACCCCGGACCTTGGTTCCGACAACCACCCCAGAACGTGGTTCCGACCGCCACCCCTGACCTTGGTTCTGACTGACACGCCGGACCTTGTTTCCGACCGCCGTCCCGGACCTTGATTCCGACCGCCACCACGGAACATGGTTCCGACCACCACCCCGGACATTGGCTCCGACCGCCACCCCGGACCTTGGTTCCGACCGCTACCCCGCACCTTGGTTCCGACCGCCACGCCGGACCTTGGTTCCGACCGCCACCCCGGAACTTGGTTCGGACAGCCACCTCAGACCTTGGTTCCGACCGCCAACCCGGACCTTGGTTCCGACCGCCTCCCCGGACCTTACGTCCGACCGCCACCCCGGACCTTGTTTCCAACCGCCGCCCCGGACCATGGTTCCACCCACGACCCCGGACCTTCGTTTCGACCGCCAACCCGGACCTTAGTTCTGACCGCCACCCCGGACCTTGGGTCCGACCGCCACCCCGGACCTTGATTCTGCCCACCACCCCGGCCTTTGGTTCCGACCGCCACCCCGTAACTTGGTTCCGACCGCCAGTCCAGGCGTTGGTTCCAACCGCCACCCCGGACCTTGGTTCCGACCGCCACCACGGAACTTGGTTCTCACCGCCACCCCGGACTTTGGTTCCGTCCGCCACCCAAGCCTTTGGTTCCGACCGCCACCCCATAACTTGGTTCCGACCGCCACCCCAGGCCTTGGTTCCGACTGCCACCCCGGACCTTTTTTCCGACCGCCACCACGGAACTTGGTTCCGACCGCCAACCCGGACTCTGGTTCCGAACGCCACCCCGGACCATCGTTCAGACCGCCGCCCCGGACCCTGGTTCCGACCGCCACCCCGGACGTTGGTTCCGACCGCCACCCTGGACCATGGTTCCGACCGCCACCTCGGACATTGGTTCCGCCCGCCAACCCGGACCTTGGGTCCGACCGCCACCCCGGACATTGATTCCGCCCGCCACCCCGGCCCTTGGTTCCGACCGCCACCCCGTAACTTGGTTCCGAACGCCACCCCTGACCTTTTTTCCGACCGCCACCCCGGACCTTGGTTCCGACCGCCACCCCAGAATGTGGTTCCGACCGCGACCCCTGACCTTGGTTCCGACCGCCACGCCGGACCTTGGTTCCGACCGCCACCCCGGACCTTGGTTCCCACCGCCACCCCGTAACATGGTTCCCACCGCCACCCCAGACCTTGGTTCCGACCGCCACCCCGGACATTGGTTCGGACCGTCACCACGGAACTGGGTTCCAACCGCCATCCCGGACCTTGATTCCGACCGCCACCCCTGCCTTTTGTCCCGACCGCCACCCCGTAACATGTTTCCGACCACCACCCCAGACCTTGGTTCCGACCGCCACCCCGGACCTTGGTTCCGACCGCCACCATGGAACTTGGTTCCGACCGCCACCCCAGACCTTGTTTCTGACCGCCACCCCGGACCTTGGTTCTGACCGCCACCCCGGACCATGGTTCCGACCGCCACCTCGGACATTGGTTCCGACCGCCACCCCGGACATTGGTTCCGACTGCCACTCCGGACCTCGGTTCCGACTGCCACCGCGGACCTTGGATCCAACCGCCCACCCGGACCTTGGTTCCGACCGACAACCATTGGTTCCGACTGCCACAACGGACCTTGGTTCCGACCACCACCCCAGGCATTGGTTCCGACCACAACCCCGGACCTCGGTTCCGACCACCACTCCGGACCTTGGTTCCGACTACCACCCCGGACCTTGGTTCAGACCGCCGCCCCGGACCTTGTTCCGACCGCCAACCCGGACCTTGGTTCCAACCGCAACCCCGGACCTTGGTTCCGACCACCACCTCGGACATTGGTTCCGACCGCCACCCCTGACTTGATTCCGCCCGCCACCTCGGACATTGGTTCCGACCGCCACCCCGGACCTTAGTTCCGACCGCCACCCAAGACCTTGGTTCTGACCGTCACCCCAGACCTTGGTTCCAAACGCCACCCCGGACCTTGGTTCCGACCGCCAACCCGGACCTTGGGTCCGACCGCCACCCCGGACCTTGATTCCACCCGCCACCCCGGCCCTTGGTTCCGACCGCCACCCCGGAGCTTGGTTCCGACCGCCAACACGGACCTTGGGTCCGACCGCCACCCCGGACCTTGATTCCGACCGCCACGCCGGACCTTGGTTCCGACCGCCACCCCGGACCTTGGTTCCCACTGCCACCCCGTAACATGGTTCCGACCGCCACCCCAGACCTTGGTTCCGACCGCCACCCCGGACCTTGGTTCCGACCGCCACCACGGAACTTGGTTCCGACCGCCACCCCAGACCTTGTTTCCGACCGCCACCCCGGACCTTGGTTCCGACCGCCACCCCGGACCTTGGTTCCGACCGCCACCACGGAACTTGGTTCCGACCGCCACCCCGGACCTTGGTTCCGACCGCCACCCCAGAATGTGGTTCCGACCGCGACCCCTGACCTTGGTTCCGACCGCCACGCCGGACCTTGTTTCCGACCGCCGTCCTGGACCTTGATTCCGACCGCCACCCCGGACCTTGGTTCCGACCGCCACCCCGGACCTTGGTTCCGACCGCCACCCCAGAACGTGGTTCCGACCGCCACCCCTGACCTTGGTTCCGACCGCCACGCCGGACCTTGTTTCCGACCGCCGTCCTGGACCTTGATTCCGACCGCCACCACGGAACATGGTTCCGACCACCACCCCGGACATTGGCTCCGACCGCCACCCCGGACCTTGGTTCCGACCGCTACCCCGCACCTTGGTTCCGACCGCCACGCCGGACCTTGGTTCCGACCGCCACCCCGGAACTTGGTTCCGACAGCCACCTCAGACCTTGGTTCCGACCGCCAACCCGGACCTTGGTTCCGACCGCCTCCCCGGACCTTACGTCCGACCGCCACCCCGGACCTTGTTTCCAACCGCCACCCCGGACCATGGTTCCACCCACGACCCCGGACCTTCGTTTCGACCGCCAACCCGGACCTTAGTTCTGACCGCCACCCCGGACCTTGGGTCCGACCGCCACCCCGGACCTTGATTCTGCCCACCACCCCGGCCTTTGGTTCCGACCGCCCCCCCGGACATTGGTTCCGACCGCCACCACGGAACCTGCTTCCGACCGCCACCCCGGACTTTGGTTCCGACCGCCACCCCGGACCTTGGTTCCGACCGCCACCCCGGACCTTGGTTCCGACAACCACCCCAGAACGTGGTTCCGACCGCGACCCCTGACCTTGGTTCTGACTGACACGCCGGACCTTGTTTCCGACCGCCACCCCGGACCTTGATTCCACCCGCCACCCCGGCCCTTGGTTCCGACCGCCACCCCGGAGCTTGGTTCCGACCGCCAACACGGACCTTGGGTCCGACCGCCACCCCGGACCTTGATTCCGCCCGCCACCCCGGCCCTTGGTTCCGACCGCCACCCCGTAACTTGGTTCCGAAGGCCACCCCAGACCTTTTTTCCGACCGCCACCCCGGATCTTGGTTCCGACCGCCACCCATGAATGTGGTTCCGACCGCCACCCCTGACCTTGGTTCCGACCGCCACGCCGGACCTTGGTTCCGACCGCCACCCCGGACCTTGGTTCCCACTGCCACCCCGTAACATGGTTCCGACCGCCACCCCAGACCTTGGTTCCGACCGCCACCCCGGACCTTGGTTCCGACCGCCACCACGGAACTTGGTTCCGACCGCCACCCCAGACCTTGTTTCCGACCGCCACCCCGGACCTTGGTTCCGACCGCCACCCCGGACCTTGGTTCCGACCGCCACCACGGAACTTGGTTCCGACCGCCACCCTGGACTATGGTCCGACCACCAACCCAGAACGTGGTTCCGACCGCCACCCCTGAACTTGGTTCCGACCGCCACGCCGGACCTTGGTTCCGACCCCCCCCGGACCGTGGTTCCGACCGCCACCACGGAACTTGGTTCCGACCGCCACCCCGGACTTTGGTTCCGACCGCCACCCCGGACCTTGGTTCCGACCGCCACCCCGGACCTTGGTTCCGACCGCCAGCCCAGAACGTGGTTCCGACCGCCACCCCTGACCTTGGTTCCGACCGCCACGCCGGACCTTGTTTCCGACCGCCGTCCTGGACCTTGATTCCGACCGCCACCACGGAACATGGTTCCGACCACCACCCCGGACATTGGCTCCGACCGCCACCCCGGACCTTGGTTCCGACCGCTACCCCGCACCTTGGTTCCGACCGCCACGCCGGACCTTGGTTCCGACCGCCGCCCCAGACCTTTTTTCCGACCGCCACCCCGGATCTTGGTTCCGACCGCCACCCAAGAATGTGGTTCCGACCGCCACCCCTGACCTTGGTTCCGACCGCCACGCCGGACCTTGGTTCCGACCGCCACCCCGGACCTTGGTTCCCACTGCCACCCCGTAACATGGTTCCGACCGCCACCCCAGACCTTGGTTCCGACCGCCACCCCGGACCTTGGTTCCGACCGCCACCACGGAACTTGGTTCCGACCGCCACCCCAGACCTTGTTTCCGACCGCCACCCCGGACCTTGGTTCCGACCGCCACCCCGGACCTTGGTTCCGACCGCCACCACGGAACTTGGTTCCGACCGCCACCCTGGACTATGGTCCGACCACCAACCCAGAACGTGGTTCCGACCGCCACCCCTGAACTTGGTTCCGACCGCCACGCCGGACCTTGGTTCCGACCCCCCCCGGACCGTGGTTCCGACCGCCACCACGGAACTTGGTTCCGACCGCCACCCCGGACTTTGGTTCCGACCGCCACCCCGGACCTTGGTTCCGACCGCCACCCCGGACCTTGGTTCCGACCGCCAGCCCAGAACGTGGTTCCGACCGCCACCCCTGACCTTGGTTCCGACCGCCACGCCGGACCTTGTTTCCGACCGCCGTCCTGGACCTTGATTCCGACCGCCACCACGGAACATGGTTCCGACCACCACCCCGGACATTGGCTCCGACCGCCACCCCGGACCTTGGTTCCGACCGCTACCCCGCACCTTGGTTCCGACCGCCACGCCGGACCTTGGTTCCGACCGCCACCCCGGAACTTGGTTCCGACAGCCACCTCAGACCTTGGTTCCGACCTCCAACCCGGACCTTGGTTCCGACCGCCTCCCCGGACCTTACGTCCAACCGCCACCCCGGACCTTGTTTCCAACCGCCACCCCGGACCATGGTTCCACCCACGACCCCGGACCTTCGTTTCGACCGCCAACCCGGACCTTAGTTCTGACCGCCACCCCGGACCTTGGGTCCAACCGCCACCCCGGACCTTGATTCTGCCCACCACCCCGGCCTTTGATTCCGACCGCCACCCCGTAACTTGGTTCCGACCGCCAGTCCAGGCGTTGGTTCCAACCGCCACCCCGGACCTTGGTTCCGACCGCCACCACGGAACTTGGTTCTCACCGCCACCCCGGACTTTGGTTCCGACCGCCACCCCGGACCTTGGTTCCGACCGCCGCCCTGGACCATGTTTCCGACCGCCACCCCGGACCTTGGTTCCGACCACCACCTCGGCCCTTGGTTCCGACCGCCACCCTGGACTTTGGATCCGACCGCCACCCCAGACCATTGTTCCGACCGCCACCCCGGACCTTGGTTCCGACCGTCCCCCCGGACCTTGGTTCCGACCGCCACCAAGGAAATTGGTTCCGACCGCCAACCCGGACTTTGGTTCCGACCCCCACCACGGAATTGGTTCCGACCGCCAACCCGGACCTAGGTTCCGACCACCACCCGGACCTTGGTTCCGACCGCCACCCCAGACCTTGGTTCCGACCGTCACCCCGACCTTGGATCCAAACGCCACCCCGGACCTTGGTTCCGACCGTCACCCCGGACCTTGGGTCCGACGGTCACCCCGTAACTTGGTTCCGACCGCCACCCCAGACCTTTGTTCCGACCGCCACCCCAGTCCTTCGTTCCGACCGCCAACTCAGAACGTGGTTCCGACCGCCACCCCTGAACTGGGTTCCGACCGCCACGCCGGACCTTCGTTCCGACCGCCCCCCCGGAAATTGGTTCCGACCGCCACCACGGAACCTGCTTCCGACCGCCACCCCGGACTTGGTTCCGACCGCCACCCCGGACCTTGGTTCCGACCGCCACCCCGGACCTTGGTTCCGACAACTACCCCAGAACGTGGTTCCGACCGCCACCCCTGACCTTGGTTCTGACTGACACGCCGGACCTTGTTTCCGACCGCCGTCCCGGACCTTGATTCCGACCGCCACCACGGAACATGGTTCCGACCACCACCCCGGACATTGGCTCCGACCGCCACCCCGGACCTTGGTTCCAACCGCTACCCCGCACCTTGGTTCCGACCGCCACGCCGGACCTGAGTTCCGACCGCCACCCCGGAACTTGGTTCGGACAGCCACCTCAGACCTTGGTTCCGACCGCCAACCCGGACCTTGGTTCCGACCGCCTCCCCGGACCTTACGTCCGACCGCCACCCCGGACCTTGTTTCCAACCGCCGCCCCGGACCATGGTTCCACCCACGACCCCGGACCTTCGTTTCGACCGCCAACCCGGACCTTAGTTCTGACCGCCACCCCGGACCTTGGGTCCGACCGCCACCCGGACCTTGATTCTGCCCACCACCCCGGCCTTTGGTTCCGACCGCCACCCCGTAACTTGGTTCCGACCGCCAGTCCAGGCGTTGGTTCCAACCGCCACCCCGGACCTTGGTTCCGACCGCCACCACGGAACTTGGTTCTCACCGCCACCCCGGACTTTGGTTCCGTCCGCCACCCAAGCCTTTGGTTCCGACCGCCACCCCATAACTTGGTTCCGACCGCCACCCCAGGCCTTGGTTCCGACTGCCACTCCGGACCTTTTTTCCGACCGCCAGCACGGAACTTGGTTCCGACCGCCACCCCGGACTCTGGTTCCGAACGCCACCCCGGACCATCGTTCAGACCGCCGCCCCGGACCCTGGTTCCGACCGCCACCCCGGACGTTGGTTCCGACCGCCACCCTGGACCATGGTTCCGACCGCCACCTCGGACATTGGTTCCGCCCGCCAAACCGGACCTTGGGTCCGACCGCCACCCTGGACATTGATTCCGCCCGCCACCCCGGCCCTTGGTTCCGACCGCCACCCCGTAACTTGGTTCCGAACGCCACCCCTGACCTTTTTTCCGACCGCCACCCCGGACCTTGGTTCCGACCGCCACCCCAGAATGTGGTTCCGACCGCGACCCCTGACCTTGGTTCCGACCGCCACGCCGGACCTTGGTTCCGACCGCCACCCCGGACCTTGGTTCCCACCGCCACCCCGTAACATGGTTCCCACTGCCACCCCAGACCTTGGTTCCGACCGCCACCCCGGACATTGGTTCGGACCGTCACCACGGAACTGGGTTCCAACCGCCATCCCGGACCTTGATTCCGACCGCCACCCCTGCCTTTTGTCCCGACCGCCACCCCGTAACATGTTTCCGACCGCCACCCCAGACCTTGGTTCCGACCGCCACACCGGACCTTGGTTCCGACCGCCACCATGGAACTTGGTTCCGACCGCCACCCCAGACCTTGTTTCTGACCGCCACCCCGGACCTTGGTTCTGACCGCCACCCCGGACCATGGTTCCGACCGCCACCTCGGACATTGGTTCCGACCGCCACCCCGGACATTGGTTCCGACTGCCACTCCGGACCTCGGTTCCGACTGCCACCGCGGACCTTGGATCCAACCGCCCACCCGGACCTTGGTTCAGACCGATTTCCATTGGTTCCGACTGCCACAACGGACCTTGGTTCCGACCACCACCCCAGGCATTGGTTCCGACCACAACCCCGGACCTCGGTTCCGACCACCACTCCGGACCTTGGTTCCGACTACCACCCCGGACCTTGGTTCAGACCGCCGCCCCGGACCTTGTTCCGACCGCCAACCCGGACCTTGGTTCCAACCGCAACCCCGGACCTTGGTTCCGACCACCACCTCGGACATTGGTTCCGACCGCCACCCCTGACTTGATTCCGCCCGCCACCTCGGACATTGGTTCCGACCGCCACCCCGGACCTTAGTTCCGACCGCCACCCAAGACCTTGGTTCTGACCGTCACCCCAGACCTTGGTTCCAAACGCCACCCCGGACCTTGGTTCCGACCGCCAACCCGGACCTTGGGACCGACCGCCACCCCGGACCTTGATTCCACCCGCCACCACGGCCCTTGGTTCCGACCGCCACCCCGGAGCTTGGTTCCGACCGCCAACACGGACCTTGGGTCCGACCGCCACCCCGGACCTTGATTCCGACCGCCACGCCGGACCTTGGTTCCGACCGCCACCCCGGACCTTGGTTCCCACTGCCACCCCGTAACATGGTTCCGACCGCCACCCCAGACCTTGGTTCCGACCGCCACCCCGGACCTTGGTTCCGACCGCCACCACGGAACTTGGTTCCGACCGCCACCCCAGACCTTGTTTCCGACCGCCACCCCGGACCTTGGTTCCGACCGCCACCCCGGACCTTGGTTCCGACCGCCACCACGGAACTTGGTTCCGACCGCCACCCTGGACTATGGTCCGACCACCAACCCAGAACGTGGTTCCGACCGCCACCCCTGAATTTGGTTCCGACCGCCACGCCGGACCTTGGTTCCGACCCCCCCCGGACTTTGGTTCCGACCGCCACCCCGGACCTTGGTTCCGACCGCCACCCCGGACCTTGGTTCCGACCGCCACCCCAGAACGTGGTTCCGACCGCCACCCCTGACCTTGGTTCCGACCGCCACGCCGGACCTTGTTTCCGACCGCCGTCCTGGACCTTGATTCCGACCGCCACCACGGAACATGGTTCCGACCACCACCCCGGACATTGGCTCCGACCGCCACCCCGGACCTTGGTTCCGACCGCTACCCCGCACCTTGGTTCCGACCGCCACGGCGGACCTTGGTTCCGACCGCCACCCCGGAACTTGGTTCCGACAGCCACCTCAGACCTTGGTTCCGACCGCCAACCCGGACCTTGGTTCCGACCGCCTCCCCGGACCTTACGTCCAACCGCCACCCCGGACCTTGTTTCCAACCGCCACCCCGGACCATAGTTCCACCCACGACCCCGGACCTTCGTTTCGACCGCCAACCCGGACCTTAGTTCTGACCGCCACCCCGGACCTTGGGTCCAACCGCCACCCCGGACCTTGATTCTGCCCACCACCCCGGCCTTTGGTTCCGACCGCCACCCCGTAACTTGGTTCCGACCGCCAGTCCAGGCGTTGGTTCCAACCGCCACCCCGGACCTTGGTTCCGACCGCCACCACGGAACTTGGTTCTCACCGCCACCCCGGACTTTGGTTCCGACCGCCACCCCGGACCTTGGTTCCGACCGCCGCCCTGGACCTTGTTTCCGACCGCCACCCCGGACCTTGGTTCCGACCACCACCTCGGCCCTTGGTTCCGACCGCCACCCTGGACTTTGGATCCGACCGCCACCCCAGACCATTGTTCCGACCGCCACCCCGGACCTTGGTTCCGACCGTCCCCCCGGACCTTGGTTCCGACCGCCACCAAGGAAATTGGTTCCGACCGCCAACCCGGACTTTGGTTCCGACCCCCACCCCGGAATTGGTTCCGACCGCCAACCCGGACCTAGGTTCCGACCACCACCCGGACCTTGGTTCCGACCGCCACCCCAGACCTTGGTTCCGACCGTCACCCCGACCTTGGATCCAAACGCCACCCCGGACCTTGGTTCCGACCGTCACCCCGGACCTTGGGTCCGACGGTCACCCCGTAACTTGGTTCCGACCGCCACCCCAGACCTTTGTTCCGACCGCCACCCCAGTCCTTCGTTCCGACCGCCAACTCAGAACGTGGTTCCGACCGCCACCCCTGAACTGGGTTCCGACCGCCACGCCGGACCTTCGTTCCGACCGCCCCCCCGGACATTGGTTCCGACCGCCACCACGGAACCTGCTTCCGACCGCCACCCCGGACTTGGTTCCGACCGCCACCCCGGACCTTGGTTCCGACCGCCACCCCGGACCTTGGTTCCGACAACCACCCCAGAACGTGGTTCCGACCGCCACCCCTGACCTTGGTTCTGACTGACACGCCGGACCTTGTTTCCGACCGCCGTCCCGGACCTTGATTCCGACCGCCACCACGGAACATGGTTCCGACCACCACCCCGGACATTGGCTCCGACCGCCACCCCGGACCTTGGTTCCGACCGCTACCCCGCACCTTGGTTCCGACCGCCACGCCGGACCTTGGTTCCGACCGCCACCCCGGAACTTGGTTCGGACAGCCACCTCAGACCTTGGTTCCGACCGCCAACCCGGACCTTGGTTCCGACCGCCTCCCCGGACCTTACGTCCGACCGCCACCCCGGACCTTGTTTCCAACCGCCGCCCCGGACCATGGTTCCACCCACGACCCCGGACCTTCGTTTCGACCGCCAACCCGGACCTTAGTTCTGACCGCCACCCCGGACCTTGGGTCCGACCGCCACCCCGGACCTTGATTCTGCCCACCACCCCGGCCTTTGGTTCCGACCGCCACCCCGTAACTTGGTTCCGACCGCCAGTCCAGGCGTTGGTTCCAACCGCCACCCCGGACCTTGGTTCCGACCGCCACCACGGAACTTGGTTCTCACCGCCACCCCGGACTTTGGTTCCGTCCGCCACCCAAGCCTTTGGTTCCGACCGCCACCCCATAACTTGGTTCCGACCGCCACCCCAGGCCTTGGTTCCGACTGCCACCCCGGACCTTTTTTCCGACCGCCACCACGGAACTTGGTTCCGACCGCCACCCAGGACTCTGGTTCCGAACGCCACCACGGACCATCGTTCAGACCGCCGCCCCGGACCCTGGTTCCGACCGCCACCCCGGACGTTGGTTCCGACCGCCACCCTGGACCATGGTTCCGACCGCCACCTTGGACATTGGTTCCGCCCGCCAACCCGGACCTTGGGTCCGACCGCCACCCCGGACATTGATTCCGCCCGCCACCCCGGCCCTTGGTTCCGACCGCCACCCCGTAACTTGGTTCCGAAGGCCACCCCTGACCTTTTTTCCGACCGCCACCCCGGACCTTGGTTCCGACCGCCACCCCAGAATGTGGTTCCGACCGCGACCCCTGACCTTGGTTCCGACCGCCACGCCGGACCTTGGTTCCGACCGCCACCCCGGACCTTGGTTCCCACCGCCACCCCGTAACATGGTTCCCACCGCCACCCCAGACCTTGGTTCCGACCGCCACCCCGGACATTGGTTCGGACCGTCACCACGGAACTGGGTTCCAACCGCCATCCCGGACCTTGATTCCGACCGCCACCCCTGCCTTTTGTCCCGACCGCCACCCCGTAACATGTTTCCGACCGCCACCCCAGACCTTGGTTCCGACCGCCACCCCGGACCTTGGTTCCGACCGCCACCATGGAACTTGGTTCCGACCGCCACCCCAGACCTTGTTTCTGACCGCCACCCCGGACCTTGGTTCTGACCGCCACCCCGGACCTTGGTTCCGACCGCCACCACGGAACTTGGTTCCGACCGCCACCCTGGACTATGGTCCGACCGCCACCCCGGACCTTGGTTCCGACCACAGCCCCGGACATTGGTTCCGACCGCCACCCCGGACCTTGGTTCCAACCGCCACACCGAACCTTGGTTCCGACCACCACATCGGACATTGGTTCCGACCGCCACCCCGGACATTGGTTCCGCCCCCGATCTCGGACCTTGGTTCCGACCGCCAACCCGGACCTAGGTTCCGACCACCACCCGGACCTTGGTTCCGACCGCCACCCCAGACCTTGGTTCCAACCGTCACCCCGACCTTGGATCCAAACGCCACTCCGGACCTTCGTTCCGACCGCCACCCCGGACCTTGGGTCCGACGGTCACCCCGTAACTTGGTTCCGACCGCCACCCCAGACCTTTGTTCCGACCGCCACCCCAGACCTTCGATCCGACCGCCAACCCAGAACATGGTTCCGACCGCCACCCCTGAACTTGGTTCCGACCGCCACACCGGACCTTCGTTCCGACCGACCCCCCGGACTTTGGTTCCGACCGCCACCCCGGACTTTGGTTCCGACCGCCACTCCGGGCCTTGGTTCCGACCGCCACCCCGGACCTTGGTTCCGACCGCCACCCCAGAACGTGGTTCCGACCGCCACCCCTGACCTTGGTTCCGACCGCCACGCCGGACCTTGTTTCCGACCGCCCTTTCGGAACTTGGTTCCGACCGCCACCACGGAACATGGTTCCGACCGCCACTCCGGACATTGGCTCTGACCGCCACCCCGGACCTTCGTTCCGACCGCCGCCCCGGACCACGGTTCCGACCGCCGCCCCGGACCTTGGTTCCGACCGCCACCCCGGACCTTCGTTCCGACCGCCACCTCGGACATTGGTTCCGACCGCCACCCCGGACATTGGGTCCGACTGATACCGCGGACCTTGGGTTCTGACCGCCAACCCGGGCCTTGGTTCCGCCCGCCACCTCGGACATTTGTTCCGAATGCCAAACCGGACCTTGGTACCGACCTCCACCCTGGACCTTGGTTCCAACTGTCACCCCGGACCTTGGTTCCGACCCCCAACCCGGACCTTTGTTCCGACTGCCACCTTGGCTTCTGACCGCCACGCCGGACCTTGGCTCCGACAGCCACCGTGGACCTTGTTTCTGACCGCCACCCTGGAACGTGGTTCCGACTGCCACCCCGGACCTTGGTTCCGGCCGCCTCCCCGGACCATGGTTCCGACTGCCAAACCGGACCTTGGTTCCGACCGCCTCCCCGGACATTGGTTCCGACTGCCACCCTGAACCTTGGTTACGACCGCCCCCCGGACCTTGGTTCCGACCGCCCCCCCGGACGTTGGTTCCGACTGCCAGACCTGACATTGGTTCCGACCGTCACCTCAGACTTGGTTCCGACCGCCACTCCGGACCATGGTTCAGAACACCACCCCGGACCTTGTTTACGACCGCCCCCCCGGACCTTGGTTCCGACCGCTACCCCGCACCTTGGTTCCGACCGCCACGCCGGACCTTGGTTCCGACCGCCACCCCGGAACTTGGTTCCGACAGCCACCTCAGACCTTGGTTCCGACCGCCAACCCGGACCTTGGTTCCGACCGCCTCCCCGGACCTTACGTCCGACCGCCACCCCGGACCTTGTTTCCAACCGCCGCCCCGGACCATGGTTCCACCCACGACCCCGGACCTTCGTTTCGACCGCCAACCCGGACCTTAGTTCTGACCGCCACCCCGGACCTTGGGTCCGACCGCCACCCCGGACCTTGATTCTGCCCACCACCCCGGCCTTTGGTTCCGACCGCCACCCCGTAACGTGGTTCCGACCGCCAGTCCAGGCGTTGGTTCCAACCGCCACACCGGACCTTGGTTCCGACCGCCACCACGGAACTTGGTTCTCACCGCCACCCCGGACTTTGGTTCCGACCGCCACCCCGGACCTTGGTTCCGACCGCCGCCCTGGACCTTGGTTCCGACCGCCACCCCGGACCTTGGTTCCGACCACCACCTCGGCCCTTGGTTCCGACCGCCCACCCTGGACTTTGGATCCGACCGCCACCCCAGACCATTGTTCCGACCGCCACCCCGGACCTTGGTTCCGACCGTCCCCCCGGACCTTGGTTCCGACCGCCATCAAGGAAATTGGTTCCGACCGCCAACCCGGACATTGGTTCCGACCCCCACCCCGGAATTGGTTCCGACCGCCAACCCGGACCTAGGTTCCGACCACCACCCGGACCTTGGTTCCGACCGCCACCCCAGACCTTGGTTCCGACCGTCACCCCGACCTTGGATCCAAACGCCACCCCGGACCTTGGTTCCGACCGTCACCCCGGACCTTGGGTCCGACGGTCACCCCGTAACTTGGTTCCGACCGCCACCCCAGACCTTTGTTCCGACCGCCACCCCAGTCCTTCGTTCCGACCGCCAACTCAGAACGTGGTTCCGACCGCCACCCCTGAACTGGGTTCCGACCGCCACGCCGGACCTTCGTTCCGACCGCCCCCCCAGACATTGGTTCCGACCGCCACCACGGAACCTGCTTCCGACCGCCACCCCGGACTTTGGTTCCGACCGCCACCCCGGACCTTGGTTCCGACCGCCACCCCGGACCTTGGTTCCGACAACCACCCCAGAACGTGGTTCCGACCGCCACCCCTGACCTTGGTTCTGACTGACACGCCGGACCTTGTTTCCGACCGCCGTCCCGGACCTTGATTCCGACCGCCACCACGGAACATGGTTCCGACCACCACCCCGGACATTGGCTCCGACCGCCACCCCGGACCTTGGTTCCGACCGCTACCCCGCACCTTGGTTCCGACCGCCACGCCGGACCTTGGTTCCGACCGCCACCCCGGAACTTGGTTCGGACAGCCACCTCAGACCTTGGTTCCGACCGCCAACCCGGACCTTGGTTCCGACCGCCTCCCCGGACCTTACGTCCGACCGCCACGCCGGACCTTGTTTCCAACCGCCGCCCCGGACCATGGTTCCACCCACGACCCCGGACCTTCGTTTCGACCGCCAACCCGGACCTTAGTTCTGACCGCCACCCCGGACCTTGGGTCCGACCGCCACCCCGGACCTTGATTCTGCCCACCACCCCGGCCTTTGGTTCCGACCGCCACCCCGTAACTTGGTTCCGACCGCCAGTCCAGGCGTTGGTTCCAACCGCCACCCCGGACCTTGGTTCCGACCGCCACCACGGAACTTGGTTCTCACCGCCACCCCGGACTTTGGTTCCGTCCGCCACCCCAGCCTTTGGTTCCGACCGCCACCCCATAACTTGGTTCCGACCGCCACCCCAGGCCTTGGTTCCGACTGCCACCCCGGACCTTTTTTCCGACCGCCACCACGGAACTTGGTTCCGACCGCCACCCCGGACTCTGGTTCCGAACGCCACCACGGACCATCGTTCAGACCGCCGCCCCGGACCCTGGTTCCGACCGCCACCCCTGACCTTGGTTCCGACCGCCACGCCGGACCTTGTTTCCGACCGCCCTCTCGGAACTTGGTTCCGACCGCCACCACGGAACATGGTTCCGACCGCCACTCCGGACATTGGCTCTGACCGCCACCCCGGACCTTCGTTCCGACCGCCGCCCCGGACCACGGTTCCGACCGCCGCCCCGGACCTTGGTTCCGACCGCCACCCCGGACCTTCGTTCCGACCGCCACCTCGGACATTGGTTCCGACCGCCACCCCGGACATTGGGTCCGACTGATACCGCGGACCTTGGGTTCTGACCGCCAACCCGGGCCTTGGTTCCGCCCGCCACCTCGGACATTTGTTCCGAATGCCAAACCGGACCTTGGTACCGACCTCCACCCTGGACCTTGGTTCCAACTGTCACCCCGGACCTTGGTTCCGACCCCCAACCCGGACCTTGGTTCCGACTGCCACCTTGGCTTCTGACCGCCACGCCGGACCTTGGCTCCGACAGCCACCGTGGACCTTGTTTCTGACCGCCACCCTGGAACGTGGTTCCGACTGCCACCCCGGACCTTGGTTCCGGCCGCCTCCCCGGACCATGGTTCCGACTGCCAAACCGGACCTTGGTTCCGACCGCCTCCCCGGACATTGGTTCCGACTGCCACCCTGAACCTTGGTTACGACCGCCCCCCGGACCTTGGTTCCGACCGCCCCCCCGGACGTTGGTTCCGACTGCCAGACCTGACATTGGTTCCGACCGTCACCTCAGACTTGGTTCCGACCGCCACTCCGGACCATGGTTCAGAACACCACCCCGGACCTTGTTTACGACCGCCCCCCCGGACCTTGGTTCCGACCGCTACCCCGCACCTTGGTTCCGACCGCCACGCCGGACCTTGGTTCCGACCGCCACCCCGGAACTTGGTTCCGACAGCCACCTCAGACCTTGGTTCCGACCGCCAACCCGGACCTTGGTTCCGACCGCCTCCCCGGACCTTACGTCCGACCGCCACCCCGGACCTTGTTTCCAACCGCCGCCCCGGACCATGGTTCCACCCACGACCCCGGACCTTCGTTTCGACCGCCAACCCGGACCTTAGTTC
Source organism: Mustelus asterias (assembly GCF_964213995.1). Lineage (NCBI taxonomy): Eukaryota > Metazoa > Chordata > Chondrichthyes > Carcharhiniformes > Triakidae > Mustelus > Mustelus asterias. The sequence goes on along the minus strand of NW_027590339.1, from coordinate 113,322 downwards.
TGACCGCCACCCCGGACCTTGGGTCCGACCGCCACCCCGGACCTTGATTCTGCCCACCACCCCGGCCTTTGGTTCCGACCGCCACCCCGTAACGTGGTTCCGACCGCCAGTCCAGGCGTTGGTTCCAACCGCCACACCGGACCTTGGTTCCGACCGCCACCACGGAACTTGGTTCTCACCGCCACCCCGGACTTTGGTTCCGACCGCCACCCCGGACCTTGGTTCCGACCGCCGCCCTGGACCTTGGTTCCGACCGCCACCCCGGACCTTGGTTCCGACCACCACCTCGGCCCTTGGTTCCGACCGCCCACCCTGGACTTTGGATCCGACCGCCACCCCAGACCATTGTTCCGACCGCCACCCCGGACCTTGGTTCCGACCGTCCCCCCGGACCTTGGTTCCGACCGCCATCAAGGAAATTGGTTCCGACCGCCAACCCGGACATTGGTTCCGACCCCCACCCCGGAATTGGTTCCGACCGCCAACCCGGACCTAGGTTCCGACCACCACCCGGACCTTGGTTCCGACCGCCACCCCAGACCTTGGTTCCGACCGTCACCCCGACCTTGGATCCAAACGCCACCCCGGACCTTGGTTCCGACCGTCACCCCGGACCTTGGGTCCGACGGTCACCCCGTAACTTGGTTCCGACCGCCACCCCAGACCTTTGTTCCGACCGCCACCCCAGTCCTTCGTTCCGACCGCCAACTCAGAACGTGGTTCCGACCGCCACCCCTGAACTGGGTTCCGACCGCCACGCCGGACCTTCGTTCCGACCGCCCCCCCAGACATTGGTTCCGACCGCCACCACGGAACCTGCTTCCGACCGCCACCCCGGACTTTGGTTCCGACCGCCACCCCGGACCTTGGTTCCGACCGCCACCCCGGACCTTGGTTCCGACAACCACCCCAGAACGTGGTTCCGACCGCCACCCCTGACCTTGGTTCTGACTGACACGCCGGACCTTGTTTCCGACCGCCGTCCCGGACCTTGATTCCGACCGCCACCACGGAACATGGTTCCGACCACCACCCCGGACATTGGCTCCGACCGCCACCCCGGACCTTGGTTCCGACCGCTACCCCGCACCTTGGTTCCGACCGCCACGCCGGACCTTGGTTCCGACCGCCACCCCGGAACTTGGTTCGGACAGCCACCTCAGACCTTGGTTCCGACCGCCAACCCGGACCTTGGTTCCGACCGCCTCCCCGGACCTTACGTCCGACCGCCACGCCGGACCTTGTTTCCAACCGCCGCCCCGGACCATGGTTCCACCCACGACCCCGGACCTTCGTTTCGACCGCCAACCCGGACCTTAGTTCTGACCGCCACCCCGGACCTTGGGTCCGACCGCCACCCCGGACCTTGATTCTGCCCACCACCCCGGCCTTTGGTTCCGACCGCCACCCCGTAACTTGGTTCCGACCGCCAGTCCAGGCGTTGGTTCCAACCGCCACCCCGGACCTTGGTTCCGACCGCCACCACGGAACTTGGTTCTCACCGCCACCCCGGACTTTGGTTCCGTCCGCCACCCCAGCCTTTGGTTCCGACCGCCACCCCATAACTTGGTTCCGACCGCCACCCCAGGCCTTGGTTCCGACTGCCACCCCGGACCTTTTTTCCGACCGCCACCACGGAACTTGGTTCCGACCGCCACCCCGGACTCTGGTTCCGAACGCCACCACGGACCATCGTTCAGACCGCCGCCCCGGACCCTGGTTCCGTCCGCCACCCCGGACGTTGGTTCCGACCGCCACCCTGGACCATGGTTCCGACCGCCACCTTGGACATTGGTTCCGCCCGCCAACCCGGACCTTGGGTCCGACCGCCACCCCGGACATTGATTCCGCCCGCCACCCCGGCCCTTGGTTCCGACCGCCACCCCGTAACTTGGTTCCGAAGGCCACCCCTGACCTTTTTTCCGACCGCCACCCCGGACCTTGGTTCCGACCGCCACCCCAGAATGTGGTTCCGACCGCGACCCCTGACCTTGGTTCCGACCGCCACGCCGGACCTTGGTTCCGACCGCCACCCCGGACCTTGGTTCCCACCGCCACCCCGTAACATGGTTCCCACCGCCACCCCAGACCTTGGTTCCGACCGCCACCCCGGACATTGGTTCGGACCGTCACCACGGAACTGGGTTCCAACCGCCATCCCGGACCTTGATTCCGACCGCCACCCCTGCCTTTTGTCCCGACCGCCACCCCGTAACATGTTTCCGACCGCCACCCCAGACCTTGGTTCCGACCGCCACCCCGGACCTTGGTTCCGACCACCACCATGGAACTTGGTTCCGACCGCCACCCCAGACCTTGTTTCTGACCGCCACCCCGGACCTTGGTTCTGACCGCCACCCCGGACCTTGGTTCCGACCGCCACCACGGAACTTGGTTCCGACCGCCACCCTGGACTATGGTCCGACCGCCACCCCGGACCTTGGTTCCGACCACAGCCCCGGACATTGGTTCCGACCGCCACCCCGGACCTTGGTTCCAACCGCCACACCGAACCTTGGTTCCGACCACCACATCGGACATTGGTTCCGACCGCCACCCCGGACATTGGTTCCGCCCCCGATCTCGGACCTTGGTTCCGACCGCCAACCCGGACCTAGGTTCCGACCACCACCCGGACCTTGGTTCCGACCGCCACCCCAGACCTTGGTTCCAACCGTCACCCCGACCTTGGATCCAAACGCCACTCCGGACCTTCGTTCCGACCGCCACCCCGGACCTTGGGTCCGACGGTCACCCCGTAACTTGGTTCCGACCGCCACCCCAGACCTTTGTTCCGACCGCCACCCCAGACCTTCGATCCGACCGCCAACCCAGAACATGGTTCCGACCGCCACCCCTGAACTTGGTTCCGACCGCCACACCGGACCTTCGTTCCGACCGACCCCCCGGACTTTGGTTCCGACCGCCACCCCGGACTTTGGTTCCGACCGCCACTCCGGGCCTTGGTTCCGACCGCCACCCCGGACCTTGGTTCCGACCGCCACCCCAGAACGTGGTTCCGACCGCCACCCCTGACCTTGGTTCCGACCGCCACGCCGGACCTTGTTTCCGACCGCCCTCTCGGAACTTGGTTCCGACCGCCACCACGGAACATGGTTCCGACCGCCACTCCGGACATTGGCTCTGACCGCCACCCCGGACCTTCGTTCCGACCGCCGCCCCGGACCACGGTTCCGACCGCCGCCCCGGACCTTGGTTCCGACCGCCACCCCGGACCTTCGTTCCGACCGCCACCTCGGACATTGGTTCCGACCGCCACCCCGGACATTGGGTCCGACTGATACCGCGGACCTTGGGTTCTGACCGCCAACCCGGGCCTTGGTTCCGCCCGCCACCTCGGACATTTGTTCCGAATGCCAAACCGGACCTTGGTACCGACCTCCACCCTGGACCTTGGTTCCAACTGTCACCCCGGACCTTGGTTCCGACCCCCAACCCGGACCTTGGTTCCGACTGCCACCTTGGCTTCTGACCGCCACGCCGGACCTTGGCTCCGACAGCCACCGTGGACCTTGTTTCTGACCGCCACCCTGGAACGTGGTTCCGACTGCCACCCCGGACCTTGGTTCCGGCCGCCTCCCCGGACCATGGTTCCGACTGCCAAACCGGACCTTGGTTCCGACCGCCTCCCCGGACATTGGTTCCGACTGCCACCCTGAACCTTGGTTACGACCGCCCCCCGGACCTTGGTTCCGACCGCCCCCCCGGACGTTGGTTCCGACTGCCAGACCTGACATTGGTTCCGACCGTCACCTCAGACTTGGTTCCGACCGCCACTCCGGACCATGGTTCAGAACACCACCCCGGACCTTGTTTACGACCGCCCCCCCGGACCTTGGTTCCGACCGCTACCCCGCACCTTGGTTCCGACCGCCACGCCGGACCTTGGTTCCGACCGCCACCCCGGAACTTGGTTCCGACAGCCACCTCAGACCTTGGTTCCGACCGCCAACCCGGACCTTGGTTCCGACCGCCTCCCCGGACCTTACGTCCGACCGCCACCCCGGACCTTGTTTCCAACCGCCGCCCCGGACCATGGTTCCACCCACGACCCCGGACCTTCGTTTCGACCGCCAACCCGGACCTTAGTTCTGACCGCCACCCCGGACCTTGGGTCCGACCGCCACCCCGGACCTTGATTCTGCCCACCACCCCGGCCTTTGGTTCCGACCGCCACCCCGTAACGTGGTTCCGACCGCCAGTCCAGGCGTTGGTTCCAACCGCCACACCGGACCTTGGTTCCGACCGCCACCACGGAACTTGGTTCTCACCGCCACCCCGGACTTTGGTTCCGACCGCCACCCCGGACCTTGGTTCCGACCGCCGCCCTGGACCTTGGTTCCGACCGCCACCCCGGACCTTGGTTCCGACCACCACCTCGGCCCTTGGTTCCGACCGCCACCCTGGACTTTGGATCCGACCGCCACCCCAGACCATTGTTCCGACCGCCACCCCGGACCTTGGTTCCGACCGTCCCCCCGGACCTTGGTTCCGACCGCCATCAAGGAAATTGGTTCCGACCGCCAACCCGGACATTGGTTCCGACCCCCACCCCGGAATTGGTTCCGACCGCCAACCCGGACCTAGGTTCCGACCACCACCCGGACCTTGGTTCCGACCGCCACCCCAGACCTTGGTTCCGACCGTCACCCCGACCTTGGATCCAAACGCCACCCCGGACCTTGGTTCCGACCGTCACCCCGGACCTTGGGTCCGACGGTCACCCCGTAACTTGGTTCCGACCGCCACCCCAGACCTTTGTTCCGACCGCCACCCCAGTCCTTCGTTCCGACCGCCAACTCAGAACGTGGTTCCGACCGCCACCCCTGAACTGGGTTCCGACCGCCACGCCGGACCTTCGTTCCGACCGCCCCCCCAGACATTGGTTCCGACCGCCACCACGGAACCTGCTTCCGACCGCCACCCCGGACTTTGGTTCCGACCGCCACCCCGGACCTTGGTTCCGACCGCCACCCCGGACCTTGGTTCCGACAACCACCCCAGAACGTGGTTCCGACCGCCACCCCTGACCTTGGTTCTGACTGACACGCCGGACCTTGTTTCCGACCGCCGTCCCGGACCTTGATTCCGACCGCCACCACGGAACATGGTTCCGACCACCACCCCGGACATTGGCTCCGACCGCCACCCCGGACCTTGGTTCCGACCGCTACCCCGCACCTTGGTTCCGACCGCCACGCCGGACCTTGGTTCCGACCGCCACCCCGGAACTTGGTTCGGACAGCCACCTCAGACCTTGGTTCCGACCGCCAACCCGGACCTTGGTTCCGACCGCCTCCCCGGACCTTACGTCCGACCGCCACGCCGGACCTTGTTTCCAACCGCCGCCCCGGACCATGGTTCCACCCACGACCCCGGACCTTCGTTTCGACCGCCAACCCGGACCTTAGTTCTGACCGCCACCCCGGACCTTGGGTCCGACCGCCACCCCGGACCTTGATTCTGCCCACCACCCCGGCCTTTGGTTCCGACCGCCACCCCGTAACTTGGTTCCGACCGCCAGTCCAGGCGTTGGTTCCAACCGCCACCCCGGACCTTGGTTCCGACCGCCACCACGGAACTTGGTTCTCACCGCCACCCCGGACTTTGGTTCCGTCCGCCACCCCAGCCTTTGGTTCCGACCGCCACCCCATAACTTGGTTCCGACCGCCACCCCAGGCCTTGGTTCCGACTGCCACCCAGGACCTTTTTTCCGACCGCCACCACGGAACTTGGTTCCGACCGCCACCCCGGACTCTGGTTCCGAACGCCACCCCGGACCATCGTTCAGACCGCCGCCCCGGACCCTGGTTCCGACCGCCACCCCGGACGTTGGTTCTGACCGCCACCCCGGACCATGGTTCCGACCGCCACCTCGGACATTGGTTCCGCCCGCCAACCCGGACCTTGGGTCCGACCGCCACCCCGGACCTTGATTCCGCCCGCCACCCCGGCCCTTGGTTCCGACCGCCACCCCGTAACTTGGTTCCGAACGCCACCCCTGACCTTTTTTCCGACCGCCACCCCGGACCTTGGTTCCGACCGCCACCCCAGAATGTGGTTCCGACCGCGACCCCTGACCTTGGTTCCGACCGCCACGCCGGACCTTGGTTCCGACCGCCACCCCGGACCTTGGTTCCCACCGCCACCCCGTAACATGGTTCCCACCGCCACCCCAGACCTTGGTTCCGACCGCCACCCCGCACATTGGTTCGGACCGTCACCACGGAACTGGGTTCCAACCGCCACCCCGGACCTTGATTCCGACCGCCACCCCTGCTGTTGTCCCGACCGCCACCCCGTAACATGTTTCCGACCGCCACCCCAGACCTTGGTTCCGACCGCCACCCCGGACCGTGGTTCCGACCGCCACCACGGAACTTGGTTCCGACCGACACCCAAGACCTTGTTTCTGACCGCCACCCCGGACCTTGGTTCTGACCGCCACCCCGGACCTTGGTTCCGACCGCCACCACGGAACTTGGTTCCGACCGCCACCCTGGACTATGGTCCGACCGCCACCCCGGACCTTGGTTCCGACCACAGCCCCGGACATTGGTTCCGACCGCCACCCCGGACCTTGGTTCCAACCGCCACACCGAACCTTGGTTCCGACCACCACATCGGACATTGGTGCCGACCGCCACCCCGGACATTGGTTCCGCCCCCGATCTCGGACCTTGGTTCCGACCGCCAACCCGGACCTAGGTTCCGACCACCACCCGGACCTTGGTTCCGACCGCCACCCCAGACCTTGGTTCCAACCGTCACCCCGACCTTGGATCCAAACGCCACTCCGGACCTTCGTTCCGACCGCCACCCCGGACCTTGGGTCCGACGGTCACCCCGTAACTTGGTTCCGACCGCCACCCCAGACCTTTGTTCCGACCGCCACCCCAGACCTTAGATCCGACCGCCAGCCCAGAACATGGTTCCGACCGCCACCCCTGAACTTGGTTCCGACCGCCACGCCGGACCTTCGTTCCGACCGACCCCCCGGACTTTGGTTCCGACCGCCACCCCGGACTTTGGTTCCGACCGCCACTCCGGGCCTTGGTTCCGACCGCCACCCCGGACCTTGGTTCCGACCGCCACCCCAGAACGTGGTTCCGACCGCCACCCCTGACCTTGGTTCCGACCGCCACGCCGGACCTTGTTTCCGACCGCCCTCCCGGACCTTGGTTCCGACCGCCACCACGGAACATGGTTCCGACCGCCACTCCGGACATTGGCTCCGACCGCCACCCCGGACCTTCGTTCCGACCGCCGCCCCGGACCACGGTTCCGACCGCCGCCCCGGACCTTGGTTCCGACCGCCACCCCGGACCTTCGTTCCGACCGCCACCTCGGACATTGGTTCCGACCGCCACCCCGGACATTGGGTCCGACTGATACCGCGGACCTTGGGTTCTGACCGCCAACCCGGGCCTTTGTTCCGCCCGCCACCTCGGACATTTGTTCCGAATGCCAAACCGGACCTTGGTACCGACCTCCACCCTGGACCTTGGTTCCAACTGTCACCCCGGACCTTGGTTCCGACCCCCAACCCGGACCTTGGTTCCGACTGCCACCTTGGCTTCTGACCGCCACGCCGGACCTTGGCTCCGAAAGCCACCGTGGACCTTGTTTCTGACCGCCACCCTCGAACGTGGTTCCGACTGCCACCCCGGACCTTGGTTCCGGCCGCCTCCCCGGACCATGGTTCCGACTGCCACACCGGACCTTGGTTACGACCGCCCCCCGGACCTTGGTTCCGACCGCCCCCCCGGACGTTGTTTCCGACTGCCAGACCTGACATTGGTTCCGACCGTCACCTCAGACTTGGTTCCGACCGCCACTCCGGACCATGGTTCAGAACACCACCCCGGACCTTGTTTACGACCGCCCCCCCGGACCTTGGTTCCGACCGCCCCCCCGGACCTTGGTTCCGACCGCCACCCCGGAACGTGGTTCCGACCGCCACCCCGGCCCTTGGTTGCGACCGCCACCCCGGACCTTGTTTCCGACCTCCAGCCCGGACCTTGGTTCCGACCGTCACCCCGGACCTTGGTTCCGACCGCCAACCCGGACCTTGATTCCGACCGCCACGCCGGACCTTGGTTCTGACCGCTACCCCGGACCTTGGTTCCGACCGCCACCTCAGACTTTGTTACGACCGCCACCCCGGACCTTGGTTCCAACCGCCACCCCGGACCTTGGTTCCGACCGCCACCCCGTACCTTGGTTCCGACTGCCACCCCGGACCTTGTTTCCGACCGCCACCCCGGACCATGGTTCCACCCACGACCCCGGACCTTCGTTTCGACCGCCAACCCGGACCTTAGTTCCGACCGCCATCCCTGACCTTGGGTCCGACTGCCACCCCGGACCTTGATTCTGCCCGCCACCCCGGCCTTTGGTTCCAACCGCCACCCCGTAACTTGGTTCCGACCGCCATCCCGGGCCTTGGTTCCGACCGCCACCTCGGACCTTGGTTCCCACTGCGACCCCGGACTTTGGTTCCGACCGCCACCCCGGACCTTGGTTCCGACCGCCGCCCCGGACCTTGGTTCCGACCACCACCTCGGCCGTTGGTTCCGACCGCCACCCTGGACTTTGGATCCGACCGCCACCGCAGACCATTGTTCCGACCGCCACCCCGGACCTTGGTTCCGACCGTCCCCCGGGACCTTGGTTCCGACCGCCACCAAGGAAATTGGTTCCGACCGCCAACCCGGACTTTGGTTCCGACCCCCACCCCGGAATTGGTTCCGACCGCCAACCCGGACCTAGGTTCCGACCACCACCCGGACCTTGGTTCCGACCGCCACCCCAGACCTTGGTTCCAACCGTCACCCCGACCTTGGATCCAAACGCCACTCCGGACCTTCGTTCCGACCGCCACCCCAGACCTTGGGTCCGACGGTCACCCCGTAACTTGGTTCCGCCCGCCACCCCGACCCTTGATTCTGACCGCCACCGCGGAACTTGGTTCCGACTGCCACCCCGGACCTTGGTTCCGACCGCCACACGGGACCTTGGTTCCGACCGCCACCCCAGAACGTGGTTCCGACTGCCACCCCGGCCCTTTGTATCCAACCGCCACCCCGGATCTTGGTTCCGACCGCCACCCCGGCCCTTGGTTCCAACCGCCACACCGGATCTTGGTTCCGACCGCCACCACGGACCCTGTTCCGACCGCCACCCAGACCTTGGTTCCGACCACCACCTCGGACCTTGGTTCCGAATGCCACCCCGGACATTGGTTCCGACCGCCACCCGGACCTCGAGTTCTGACTGCCACCCCGGACCTTGGTTCCGACCGCCACCTCGGAACTTGGTTCCGACCGCCCCCCCGGACCTTGGTTCCGACCGCCACCACGGAACCTGCTTCCGACCGCCACCCCGGACTTTGGTCCGACCGCCACCCCGGACCTTGGTTCCGACCGCCACCCCGGACCTTGGTTCCGACAACCACCCCAGAGCGTGGTTCCGACCGCCACCCCTGACCTTGGTTCCGACTGACACGCCGGACCTTGTTTCCGACCGCCGTCCAGGACCTTGATTCCGACCGCCACCACGGAACATGGTTCCGACCACCACCCCGGACATTGGCTCCGACCGCCACCCCGGACCTTGGTTCCGACCGCTACCCCGCACCTTGGTTCCGACCGCCACGCCGGACCTTGGTTCCGACCGCCACCCCGGAACTTGGTTCCGACAGCCACCTCAGACCTTGGTTCCGACCGCCAACCCGGACCTTGGTTCCGACCGCCTCCCCGGACCTTACGTCCGACCGCCACCCCGGACCTTGTTTCCAACCACCACCCCGGACCATGGTTCCACCCACGACCCCGGACCTTCGTTTCGACTGCCAACCCGGACCTTAGTTCTGACCGCCACCCCGGACCTTGGGTCCGACCGCCACCCCGGACCTTGATTCTGCCCACCACCCCGGCCTTTGGTTCCGACCGCCACCCCGTAACTTGGTTCCGACCGCCAGTCCAGGCGTTGGTTCAAACCGCCACCCCGGACCTTGGTTCCGACCGCCACCACGGAACTTGGTTCTCACCGCCACCCCGGACTTTGGTTCCGCCCACCACCCCAGCCTTTGGTTCCGACCGCCGCCCCATAACTTGGTTCCGACCGCCACCCCAGGCCTTGGATCCGACTGCCACCCCGGACCTTTTTTCCGACCGCCACCACGGAACTTGGTTCCGACCGCCACCCCGGACCATGGTTCCACCCACGACCCCGGACCTTCGTTTCGACTGCCAACCCGGACCTTAGTTCTGACCGCCACCCCGGACCTTGGGTCCGACCGCCACCCCGGACCTTGATTCTGCCCACTACCCCGGCCTTTGGTTCCGACCGCCACCCCGTAACTTGGTTCCGACCGCCAGTCCAGGCGTTGGTTCAAACCGCCACCCCGGACCTTGGTTCCGACCGCCACCACGGAACTTGGTTCTCACCGCCACCCCGGACTTTGGTTCCGCCCGCCACCCCAGCCTTTGGTTCCGACCGCCACCTCATAACTTGGTTCCGACCGCCACCCCAGGCCTTGGATCCGACTCCCACCCCGGACCTTTTTTCCGACCGCCACCACGGAACTTGGTTCCGACCGCCACCCCGGACTCTGGTTCCGAACGCCACCCCGGACCATCGTTCTGACCGCCGCCCCGGACCTTGGTTCCGACCGCCACCCCGGACGTTGGTTCCGACCGCCACCCCGGACCATGGTTCCGACCGCCACCTCGGACATTGGTTCCGCCCGCCAACCCGGACATTGGGTGCGACCGCCACCCCGGACCTTGATTCCGCCCGCCACCCCGGCCCTTGGTTCCGACCGCCACCCCGTAACTTGGTTCCGAACGCCACCCCTGACCTTTTTTCCGACCGCCACCCCGGACCTTGGTTCCGACCGCCACCCCAGAATGTGGTTCCGACCGCGACCCCTGACCTTGGTTCCGACCGCCACGCCGGACCTTGGTTCCGACCGCCACCCCGGACATTGGTTCGGACCGTCACCACGGAACTTGGTTCCAACCGCCACCCCGGACCTTGATTCCGACCGCCACCCCTGCCTTTTGTCCCGACCCCCACCCCGTAACATGTTTCCGACCGCCACCCCAGACCTTGGTTCCGACCGCCACCCCGGACCTTGGTTCCGACCGCCACCACGGAACGTGGTTCCGACCGCCACCCCAGACCTTGTTTCTGACCGCCACCCCGGACCTTGGTTCTGACCGCCACCCTGGATTATGGTCCGACCGCCACCCCGGACCTTGGTTCCGACCACAGCCCCGGACATTGGTTCCGACCGCCACCCCGGACCTTGATTCCAACCGCCACACCGAACCTTGGTTCCGACCGCCACCCCGGACATTGGTTCCGCCCCCGATCTCGGACCTTGGTTCCGACCGCCAACCCGGACCTCGGTTCCGACCACCACCCGGACCTTGGTTCCGACCGCCACCCCAGACCTTGGTTCCAACCGTCACCCCGACCTTGGATCCAAACGCCACCCCGGACCTTGGTTCCGACCGCCACCCCGGACCTTGGGTCTGACGGTCACCCCGTAACTTGGTTCCGACCGCCACCCCAGACCTTTGTTCCGACCGCCACCCCAGACCTTCGTTCCGACCGCCAACCCAGAACATGGTTCCGACCGCCACACCTGAACGTGGTTCCGACCGCCACGCCGGACCTTCGTTCCGACCGACCCCCCGGACTTTGGTTCCGACCGCCACCCCGGACTTTGGTTCCGACCGCCACTCCGGGCCTTGGTTCCGACCGCCACCCCGGACCTTGGTTCCGACCGCCACCCCAGAACGTGGTTCCGACCACCACCCCTGACCTTGGTTCCGACCGCCACGCCGGACCTTGTTTCCGACCGCCCTCCCGGACCTTGGTTCCGACCGCCACCACGGAACATGGTTCCGACCGCCACTCCGGACATTGGCTCCGACCGCCACCCTGGACCTTGGTTCCGACCGCCGCCCCGGACCACGGTTCCGACCGCCGTCCCGGACCTTGGTTCCGACCGCCACCCCGGACCTTCGTTCCGACCGCCACCTCGGACATTGGTTCCGACCGCCACCCCGGACATTGGGTCCGACTGCTACCGCGGACCATGGGTTCTGACCGCCAACCCGGGTCTTGGTTCCGCCCGCCACCTCGGACATTTGTCGAATGCCAAACCGGACCTTGGTACCGACCTCCACCCTGGACCTTGGTTCCAACTGTCACCCCGGACCTTGGTTCCGACCCCCAACCCGGACCTTGGTTCCGACTGCCACCTTGGCTTCTGACCGCCACGCCGGACCTTGGCTCCGACAGCCACCGTCGACCTTGTTTCTGACCGCCACCCTGGAACGTGGTTCCGACTGCCACCCCGGACCTTGGATCCGGCCGCCTCCCCGGACCATGGTTCCGACTGCCACCCCGGACCTTGGTTCCGACCGCCTCCCCGGACATTGGTTCCGACTGCCACCCTGAACCTTGGTTACGACCGCCCCCCCGGACCTTGGTTCCGACCGCCCCCCCGGACGTTGGTTCCGACTGCCAGACCTGACATTGGTTCCGACCGTCACCTCAGACTTGGTTCCGACCGCCACTCCGGACCTTGGTTCAGAACACCACCCCGGACCTTGTTTACGACCGCCCCCCCGGACCTTGGTTCCGACCGCCCCCCCGGACCTTGGTTCCGACCGCCACCCCGGAACGTGGTTCCGACCGCCACCCCGGACCTTGGTTGCGACCGCCACCCCGGACCTTGTTTCCGACCTCCAGCCCGGACCTTGGTTCCGACCGTCACCCCGGACCTTGGTTCCGACCGCCAACCCGGACCTTGATTCCGACCGCCACGCCGGACCTTGGTTCTGACGGCTACCCCGGACCTTGGTTCCGACCGCCACCTCAGACTTTGTTACGACCGCCACCCCGGACCTTGGTTCCAACCGCCACCCCGGACCTTGGTTCCGACCGCCACCCCGTACCTTGGTTCCGACTGCCACCCCGGACCTTGTTTCCGACCGCCACCCCGGACCATGGTTCCACCCACGACCCCGGACCTTCGTTTCGACCGCCAACCCGGACTTTAGATCCGACCGCCATCCCTGACCTTGGGTCCGACTGCCACCCCGGACCTTGATTCTGCCCGCCACCCCGGCCTTTGGTTCCAACCGCCACCCCGTAACTTGGTTCCGACCGCCACCTCGGAGCTTGGTTCCCACTGCGACCCCGGACTTTGGTTCCGACCGCCACCCCGGACCTTGGTTCCGACCGCCGCCCTGGACCTTGTTTCCGACCGCCACCCCGGACCTTGGTTCCGACCACCACCTCAGCCGTTGGTTCCGACCGCCACCCTGGACTTTGGATCCGACCGCCACCCCAGACCATTGTTCCGACCGCCACCCCGGACCTTGGTTCCGACCGTCCCCCCGAACCTTGGTTCCGACCGCCACCAAGGAAATTGGTTCCGACCACCACCCGGACCTTGGTTCCGACCGCCACCCCAGACCTTGGTTCCGACCGTCACCCCGACCATGGATCCAAACGCCACCCCGGAACTTGGTTCCGACCGCCACCCCGGACCTTGGGTCCGACGGTCACCCCGTAACTTGGTTCCGACCGCCACCCCAGACCTTTGTTCCGACCGCCACCCCAGTCCTTCGTTCCGACCGCCAACTCAGAACGTGGTTCCGACCGCCACCCCTGAACTGGGTTCCGACCGCCACGCCGGACCTTCGTTCCGACCGCCCCCCCGGACCTTTGTTCCGAACGCCACCACGGAACCTGCTTCCGACCGCCACCCCGGACTTTGGTTCCGACCGCCACCCCGGACCTTGGTTCCGACCGCCACCCCGGACCTTGGTTCCGACAACCACCCCAGAACGTGGTTCCGACCGCCACCCCTGACCTTGGTTCCGACTGACACGCCGGACCTTGTTTCCGACCGCCGTCCTGGACCTTGATTCCGACCGCCACCACGGAACATGGTTCCGACCACCACCCCGGACATTGGCTCCGACCGCCACCCCGGACCTTGGTTCCGGCCGCTACCCCGCACCTTGGTTCCGACCGCCACGCCGGACCTTGGTTGCGACCGCCACCCCGGAACTTGGTTCCGACAGCCACCTCAGACCTTGGTTCCGACCGCCAACCCGGACCTTGGTTCCGACCGCCTCCCCGGACCTTACGTCCGACCGCTACCCCGGACCTTGTTTCCAACCGCCACCCCGTAACTTGGTTCCGACCGCCAGTCCAGGCGTTGGTTCCAACCGCCACCCCGGACCTTGGTTCCGACCGCCACCACGGAACTTGGTTCTCACCGCCACCCCGGACTTTGGTTCCGCCCGCCACCCCAGCCTTTGGTTCCGACCGCTACCCCATAACTTGGTTCCGACCGCCACCCCAGGCCTTGGTTCCGACTGCCACCACGGACCTTTTTTCCGACCGCCACCACGGAACTTGGTTCCCACCGCCACCCCGGACTCTGGTTCTGAACGCCACCCCGGACCATCGTTCTGACCGCCGCCCCGGACCTTGGCTCCGACCGCCACGCCGGACCTTGGTTCCGACCGCCACCCCGGACCTTGGTTCCCACCGCCACCCCGTAACATGGTTCCGACCGGCACCCCAGACCTTGGTTCCGACCGCTACCCCGGACATTGGTTCGGACCGTCACCACGGAACTTGGTTCCAACCACCACCCTGGACCTTGATTCCGACCGCCACCCCTGCCTTTTTTTCCGAACGCCACCCCGTAACATGTTTCCGACCGCCACCCCAGACCTTGGTTCCGACCGCCACCCCGGACCTTGGTTCCGACCGCCACCACGGAACTTGGTTCCGACCGCCACCCCAGACCTTGTTTCCGACTGCCACCCCGGACCTAGGTTCCGACCGCCACCCCAGACATTGTTTCCAACCGCCACCCCGGACCATGGTTCCGAACGCCACCCCTGAACTTGGTTCCGACCGCCACGCTGGACCTTCGTTCCGACCGACCCCCCGGACTTTGGTTCCGACCGCCACCCTGGACTTTGGTTCCGACCGCCACTCCGGGCCTTGGTTCCGACAATCACCCCAGAACGTGGTTCCGACCGCCACCCCTGACCTTGGTTCCGACTGACACGCCGGACCTTGTTTCCGACCGCCGTCCTGGACCTTGATTCCGACCGCCACCACGGAACTTGGTTCC
Source organism: Mustelus asterias (assembly GCF_964213995.1). Classification (NCBI taxonomy): domain Eukaryota; kingdom Metazoa; phylum Chordata; class Chondrichthyes; order Carcharhiniformes; family Triakidae; genus Mustelus; species Mustelus asterias. Next base: position 98,117 of record NW_027590339.1, on the reverse strand, counting down.
GACCACCACCCCGGACATTGGCTCCGACCGCCACCCCGGACCTTGGATCCGACCGCCGCCCCGGACGACAGTTCCGACAGCCGCCCTGGACCTTGGTTTCGACCGCCACCCCGGACTTTCGTTCCGACCGCCACCTCGGACATTGGTTCCGAGCGCCACCCCGGACATTGGGTCCGACCGCTACCCCGGACCTTGGGTTCTGACCGCCAACCAGGGCCTTGGTTATGCCTGCCACCTCGGACATTGGATCCGAATGCCAACCCGGACCTTCGTTCTGACCGCCGCCCCGGACCTTGGTTCCGACCGCCACCCCAGACCTTGGTTCCGATCGCCACCCCGGACCATGGTTCCGACCGCCACCTCGGACATTGGTTCCGACCGCCACCCCGGACATTGGTTCCGACTGCCACTCCGGACCTCGGTTCCGACTGCCACCGCGGACCTTGGATCCAACCGCCCAACCGGACCTTGGTTCCGACCGACAACCATTGGTTCCGACTGCCACAACGGACCTTGGTTCCGACCACCACCCCAGGCATTGGTTCCGACCACAACCCCGGACCTCGGTTCCGACCACCACTCCGGACCTTGGTTCCGACTACCACCCCGGACCTTGGTTCAGACCGCCGCCCCGGACCTTGTTCCGACCGCCAACCCGGACCTTGGTTCCAACCGCAACCCCGGACCTTGGTTCCGACCACCACCTCGGACATTGGTTCCGACCGCCACCCCTGACTTGATTCCGCCCGCCACCTCGGACATTGGTTCCGACCGCCACCCCGGACCTTAGTTCCGACCGCCACCCAAGACCTTGGTTCTGACCGTCACCCCAGACCTTGGTTCCAAACGCCACCCCGGACCTTGGTTCCGACCGCCAACCCGGACCTTGGGTCCGACCGCCACCCCGGACCTTGATTCCACCCGCCACCCCGGCCCTTGGTTCCGACCGCCACCCCGGAGCTTGGTTCCGACCGCCAACACGGACCTTGGGTCCGACCGCCACCCCAGACCTTGATTCCGCCCGCCACCCTGGCCCTTGGTTCCGACCGCCACCCCGTAACTTGGTTCCGAACGCCACCCCAGACCTTTTTTCCGACCGCCACCCCGGACCTTGGTTCCGACCGCCACCCAAGAATGTGGTTCCGACCGCCACCCCTGACCTTGGTTCCGACCGCCACGCCGGACCTTGGTTCCGACCGCCACCCCGGACCTTGGTTCCCACTGCCACCCCGTAACATGGTTCCGACCGCCACCCCAGACCTTGGTTCCGACCGCCACCCCGGACCATGGATCCGACCGCCACCACGGAACTTGGTTCCGACCGCCACCCCAGACCTTGTTTCCGACCGCCACCCCGGACCTTGGTTCCGACCGCCACCCCGGACCTTGGTTCCGACCGCCACCACGGAACTTGGTTCCGACCGCCACCCTGGACTATGGTCCGACCACCACCCCAGAACGTGGTTCCGACCGCCACCCCTGAACTTGGTTCCGACCGCCACGCCGGACCTTGGTTCCGACCCCCCCCGGACCGTGGTTCCGACCGCCACCACGGAACTTGGTTCCGACCGCCACCCCGGACTTTGGTTCCGACCGCCACCCCGGACCTTGGTTCCGACCGCCACCCCGGACATTGGTTCCGACCGCCACCCCAGAACGTGGTGCCGACCGCCACCCCTGACCTTGGTTCCGACCGCCACGCCGGACCTTGTTTCCGACCGCCGTCCTGGACCTTGATTCCGACCGCCACCACGGAACATGGTTCCGACCACCACCCCGGACATTGGCTCCGACCGCCACCCCGGACCTTGGTTCCGACCGCTACCCCGCACCTTGGTTCCGACCGCCACGCCGGACCTTGGTTCCGACCGCCACCCCGGAACTTGGTTCCGACAGCCACCTCAGACCTTGGTTCCGACCGCCAACCCGGACCTTGGTTCCGACCGCCTCCCCGGACCTTACGTCCGACCGCCACCCCGGACCTTGTTTCCAACCGCCACCCCGGACCATGGTTCCACCCACGACCCCGGACCTTCGTTTCGACCGCCAACCCGGACCTTAGTTCTGACCGCCACCCCGGACCTTGGGTCCGACCGCCACCCCGGACCTTGATTCTGCCCACCACCCCGGCCTTTGGTTCCGACCGCCACCCCGTAACTTGGTTCCGACCGCCAGTCCAGGCGTTGGTTCCAACCGCCACCCCGGACCTTGGTTCCGACCGCCACCACGGAACTTGGTTCTCACCGCCACCCCGGACTTTGGTTCCGACCGCCACCCCGGACCTTGGTTCCGACCGCCGCCCTGGACCTTGTTTCCGACCGCCACCCCGGACCTTGGTTCCGACCACCACCTCGGCCCTTGGTTCCGACCGCCACCCTGGACTTTGGATCCGACCGCCACCCCAGACCATTGTTCCGACCGCCACCCCGGACCTTGGTTCCGATCGTCCCCCCGGACCTTGGTTCCGACCGCCACCAAGGAAATTGGTTCCGACCGCCAACCCGGACTTTGGTTCCGACCCCCACCCCGGAATTGGTTCCGACCGCCAACCCGGATCTAGGTTCCGACCACCACCCGGACCTTGGTTCCGACCGCCACCCCAGACCTTGGTTCCGACCGTCACCCCGACCTTGGATCCAAACACCACCCCGGACCTTGGTTCCGACCGTCACCCCGGACCTTGGGTCCGACGGTGACCCCGTAACTTGGTTCCGACCGCCACCCCAGACCTTTGTTCCGACCGCCACCCCAGTCCTTCGTTCCGACCGCCAACTCAGAACGTGGTTCCGACCGCCACCCCTGAACTGGGTTCCGACCGCCACGCCGGACCTTCGTTCCGACCGCCCCCCCGGACATTGGTTCCGACCGCCACCACGGAACCTGCTTCCGACCGCCACCCCGGACTTTGGTTCCGACCGCCACCCCGGACCTTGGTTCCGACCGCCACCCCGGACCTTGGTTCCGACAACCACCCCAGAACGTGGTTCCGACCGCGACCCCTGACCTTGGTTCTGACTGACACGCCGGACCTTGTTTCCGACCGCCGTCCCGGACCTTGATTCCGACCGCCACCACGGAACATGGTTCCGACCGCCACCCCAGACCTTGGTTCCGACCGCCACCCCGGACCTTGGTTCCGACCGCCACCACGGAACTTGGTTCCGACCGCCACCCCAGACCTTGTTTCCGACCGCCACCCCGGACCTAGGTTCCGACCGCCACCCCAGACCTTGTTTCCAACCGCCACCCCGGACCCTGGTTCCGAACGCCACCTCTGAACTTGGTTCCGACCGCCACGCCGGACCTTCGTTCCGACCGACCCCCCGGACTTTGGTTCCGACCGCCACCCCGGACTTTGGTTCCGACCGCCACTCCGGGCCTTGGTTCCGACAACCACCCCAGAACGTGGTTCCGACCGCCACCCCTGACCTTGGTTCCGACTGACACGCCGGACCTTGTTTCCGACCGTCGTCCTGGACCTTGATTCCGACCGCCACCACGGAACTTGGTTCCGACCACCACCCCGGACATTGGCTCCGACCGCCACCCCGGACCTTGGTTCCGACCGCCGCCCCGGACGACAGTTCCGACAGCCGCCCTGGACCTTGGTTTCGACCGCCACCCCGGACTTTCGTTCCGACCGCCACCTCGGACATTGGTTCCGACCGCCACCCCGGACATTGGGTCCGACCGCTACCCCGGACCTTGGGTTCTGACCGCCAACCAGGGCCTTGGTTATGCCTGCCACCTCGGACATTGGATCCGAATGCCAACCCGGACCTTCGTTCGGACCGCCGCCCCGGACCTTGGTTCCGACCGCCACCCCAGACCTTGGTTCCGACCGCCACCCCGGACCATGGTTCCGACCGCCACCTCGGACATTGGTTCCGACCGCCACCCCGGACATTGGTTCCGACTGCCACTCCGGACCTCGGTTCCGACTGCCACCGCGGACCTTGGATCCAACCGCCCACCCGGACCTTGGTTCCGACCGACAACCATTGGTTCCGACTGCCAACACGGACCTTGGGTCCGACCGCCACCCCGGACCTTGATTCCGCCCGCCACCCCGGCCCTTGGTTCCGACCGCCACCCCGTAACTTGGTTCCGAACGCCACCCCAGACCTTTTTTCCGACCGCCACCCCGGACCTTGGTTCCGACCGCCACCCAAGAATGTGGTTCCGACCGCCACCCCTGACCTTGGTTCCGACCGCCACGCCGGACCTTGGTTCCGACCGCCACCCCGGACCTTGGTTCCCACTGCCACCCCGTAACATGGTTCCGACCGCCACCCCAGACCTTGGTTCCGACCGCCACCCCGGACCTTGGTTCCGACCGCCACCACGGAACTTGGTTCCGACCGTCACCCCAGACCTTGTTTCCGACCGCCACCCCGGACCTTGGTTCCGACCGCCACCCCGGACCTTGGTTCCGACCGCCACCACGGAAATTTGTTCCGACCGCCACCCTGGACTATGGTCCGACCACCAACCCAGAACGTGGTTCCGACCGCCACCCCTGAACTTGGTTCCGACCGCCACGCCGGACCTTGGTTCCGACCCCCCCCGGACCGTGGTTCCGACCGCCACCACGGAACTTGGTTCCGACCGCCACCCCGGACTTTGGTTCCGACCGCCACCCCGGACCTTGGTTCCGACCGCCACCCCGGACCTTGGTTCCGACCGCCACCCCAGAACGTGGTTCCGACCGCCACCCCTGACCTTGGTTCCGACCGCCACGCCGGACCTTGTTTCCGACCGCCGTCCTGGACCTTGATTCCGACCGCCACCACGGAACATGGTTCCGACCACCACCCCGGACATTGGCTTCGACCGCCACCCCGGACCTTGGTTCCGACCGCTACCCCGCACCTTGGTTCCGACCGCCACGCCGGACCTTGGTTCCGACCGCCACCCCGGAACTTGGTTCCGACAGCCACCTCAGACCTTGGTTCCGACCGCCAACCCGGACCTTGGTTCCGACCGCCTCCCCGGACCTTACGTCCAACCGCCACCCCGGACCTTGTTTCCAACCGCCACCCCGGACCATGGTTCCACCCACGACCCCGGACCTTCGTTTCGACCGCCAACCCGGACCTTAGTTCTGACCGCCACCCCGGACCTTGGGTCCAACCGCCACCCCTGACCTTGATTCTGCCCACCACCCCGGCCTTTGGTTCCGACCGCCACCCCGTAACTTGGTTCCGACCGCCAGTCCAGGCGTTGGTTCCAACCGCCACCCCGGACCTTGGTTCCGACCGCCACCACGGAACTTGGTTCTCACCGCCACCCCGGACTTTGGTTCCAACCGCCACCCCGGACCTTGGTTCCGACCGCCGCCCTGGACCTTGTTTCCGACCGCCACCCCGGACCTTGGTTCCGACCACCACCTCGGCCCTTGGTTCCGACCGCCACCCTGGACTTTGGATCCGACCGCCACCCCAGACCATTGTTCCGACCGCCACCCTGGACCTTGGTTCCGACCGTCCCCCCGGACCTTGGTTCCGACCGCCACCAAGGAAATTGGTTCCGACCGCCAACCCGGACTTTGGTTCCGACCCCCACCCCGGAATTGGTTCCGACCGCCAACCCGGACCTAGGTTCCGACCACCACCCGGACCTTGGTTCCGACCGCCACCCCAGACCTTGGTTCCGACCGTCACCCCGACCTTGGATCCAAACGCCACCCCGGACCTTGGTTCCGACCGTCACCCCGGACCTTGGGTCCGACGGTCACCCCGTAACTTGGTTCCGACCGCCACCCCAGACCTTTGTTCCGACCGCCACCCCAGTCCTTCGTTCCGACCGCCAACTGAGAACGTGGTTCCGACCGCCACCCCTGAACTGGGTTCCGACCGCCACGCCGGACCTTCGTTCCGACCGCCCCCCCGGACATTGGTTCCGACCGCCACCACGGAACCTGCTTCCGACCGCCACCCCGGACTTGGTTCCGACCGCCACCCCGGACCTTGGTTCCGACCGCCACCCCGGACCTTGGTTCCGACAACCACCTCAGAACGTGGTTCCGACCGCCACCCCTGACCTTGGTTCTGACTGACACGCCGGACCTTTTTTCCGACCGCCGTCCCGGACCTTGATTCCGACCGCCACCACGGAACATGGTTCCGACCACCACCCCGGACATTGGCTCCGACCGCCACCCCGGACCTTGGTTCCGACCGCTACCCCGCACCTTGGTTCCGACCGCCACGCCGGACCTTGGTTCCGACCGCCACCCCGGACCTTGATTCCGACCGCCACCACGGAACATGGATCCGACCGCCACCCCAGACCTTGGTTCCGACCGCCACCCCGGACCTTGGTTCCGACCGCCACCACGGAACTTGGTTCCGACCGCCACCCCAGACCTTGTTTCCGACCGCCACCCCGGACCTAGGTTCCGACCGCCACCCCAGACCTTGTTTCCAACCGCCACCCCGGACCCTGGTTCCGAATGCCACCCCTGAACTTGGTTCCGACCGCCACGCCGGACCTTCGTTCCGACCGACCCCCCGGACTTTGGTTCCGACCGCCACCCCGGACTTTGGTTCCGACCGCCACTCCGGGCCTTGGTTCCGACAACCACCCCAGAACGTGGTTCCGACCGCCACCCCTGACCTTGGTTCCGACTGACACGCCGGACCTTGTTTCCGACCGTCGTCCTGGACCTTGATTCCGACCGCCACCACGGAACTTGGTTCCGACCACCACCCCGGACATTGGCTCCGACCGCCACCCCGGACCTTGGTTCCGACCGCCGCCCCGGACGACAGTTCCGACAGCCGCCCTGGACCTTGGTTTCGACCGCCACCCCGGACTTTCGTTCCGACCGCCACCTCGGACATTGGTTCCGACCGCCACCCCGGACATTGGGTCCGACCGCTACCCCGGACCTTGGGTTCTGACCGCCAACCAGGGCCTTGGTTATGCCTGCCACCTCGGACATTGGATCCGAATGCCAACCCGGACCTTCGTTCGGACCGCCGCCCCGGACCTTGGTTCCGACCGCCACCCCAGACCTTGGTTCCGACCGCCACCCCGGACCATGGTTCCGACCGCCACCTCGGACATTGGTTCCGACCGCCACCCCGGACATTGGTTCCGACTGCCACTCCGGACCTCGGTTCCGACTGCCACCGCGGACCTTGGATCCAACCGCCCACCCGGACCTTGGTTCCGACCGACAACCATTGGTTCCGACTGCCACAACGGACCTTGGTTCCGACCACCACCCCAGGCATTGGTTCCGACCACAACCCCGGACCTCGGTTCCGACCACCACTCCGGACCTTGGTTCCGACTACCACCCCGGACCTTGGTTCAGACCGCCGCCCCGGACCTTGTTCCGACCGCCAACCCGGACCTTGGTTCCAACCGCAACCCCGGACCTTGGTTCCGACCACCACCTCGGACATTGGTTCCGACCGCCACCCCTGACTTGATTCCGCCCGCCACCTCGGACATTGGTTCCGACCGCCACCCCGGACCTTAGTTCCGACCGCCACCCAAGACCTTGGTTCTGACCGTCACCCCAGACCTTGGTTCCAAACGCCACCCCGGACCTTGGTTCCGACCGCCAACCCGGACCTTGGGTCCGACCGCCACCCCGGACCTTGATTCCACCCGCCACCCCGGCCCTTGGTTCCGACCGCCACCCCGGAGCTTGGTTCCGACCGCCAACACGGACCTTGGGTCCGACCGCCACCCCGGACCTTGATTCCGCCCGCCACCCCGGCCCTTGGTTCCGACCGCCACCCCGTAACTTGGTTCCGAACGCCACCCCAGACCTTTTTTCCGACCGCCACCCCGGACGTTGGTTCCGACCGCCACCCAAGAATGTGGTTCCGACCGCCACCCCTGACCTTGGTTCCGACCGCCACGCCGGACCTTGGTTCCGACCGCCACCCCGGACCTTGGTTCCCACTGCCACCCCGTAACATGGTTCCGACCGCCACCCCAGACGTGTGTTCCGACCGCCACCCCGGACCTTGGTTCCGACCGCCACCACGGAACTTGGTTCCGACCGCCACCCCAGACCTTGTTTCCGACCGCCACCCCGGACCTTGGTTCCGACCGCCACCCCGGACCTTGGTTCCGACCGCCACCACGGAACTTGGTTCCGACCGCCACCCTGGACTATGGTCCGACCACCAACCCAGAACGTGGTTCCGACCGCCACCCCTGAACTTGGTTCCGACCGCCACGCCGGACCTTGGTTCCGACCCCCCCCGGACCGTGGTTCCGACCGCCACCACGGAACTTGGTTCCGACCGCCACCCCGGACTTTGGTTCCGACCGCCACCCCGGACCTTGGTTCCGACCGCCACCCCGGACCTTGGTTCCGACCGCCACCCCAGAACGTGGTTCCGACCGCCACCCCTGACCTTGGTTCCGACCGCCACGCCGGACCTTGTTTCCGACCGCCGTCCTGGACCTTGATTCCGACCGCCACCACGGAACATGGTTCCGACCACCACCCCGGACATTGGCTCCGACCGCCACCCCGGACCTTGGTTCCGACCGCTACCCCGCACCTTGGTTCCGACCGCCACGCCGGACCTTGGTTCCGACCGCCACCCCGGAACTTGGTTCCGACAGCCAACCCGGACCTTGGTTCCGACCGCCTCCCCGGACCTTACGTCCAACCGCCACCCCGGACCTTGTTTCCAACCGCCACCCCGGACCATGGTTCCACCCACGACCCCGGACCTTCGTTTCGACCGCCAACCCGGACCTTAGTTCTGACCGCCACCCCGGACCTTGGGTCCAACCGCCACCCCGGACCTTGATTCTGCCCACCACCCCGGCCTTTGGTTCCGACCGCCACCCCGTAACTTGGTTCCGACCGCCAGTCCAGGCGTTGGTTCCAACCGCCACCCCGGACCTTGGTTCCGACCGCCACCACGGAACTTGGTTCTCACCGCCACCCCGGACTTTGGTTCCGACCGCCACCCCGGACCTTGGTTCCGACCGCCGCCCTGGACCTTGTTTCCGACCGCCACCCCGGACCTTGGTTCCGACCACCACCTCGGCCCTTGGTTCCGACCGCCACCCTGGACTTTGGATCCGACCGCCACCCCAGACCATTGTTCCGACCGCCACCCCGGACCTTGGTTCCGACCGTCCCCCCGGACCTTGGTTCCGACCGCCACCAAGGAAATTGGTTCCGACCGCCAACCCGGACTTTGGTTCCGACCCCCACCCCGGAATTGGTTCCGACCGCCAACCCGGACCTAGGTTCCGACCACCACCCGGACCTTGGTTCCGACCGCCACCCCAGACCTTGGTTCCGACCGTCACCCCGACCTTGGATCCAAACGCCACCCCGGACCTTGGTTCCGACCGTCACCCCGGACCTTGGGTCCGACGGTCACCCCGTAACTTGGTTCCGACCGCCACCCCAGACCTTTGTTCCGACCGCCACCCCAGTCCTTCGTTCCGACCGCCAACTCAGAACGTGGTTCCGACCGCCACCCCTGAACTGGGTTCCGACCGCCACGCCGGACCTTCGTTCCGACCGCCCCCCCGGACATTGGTTCCGACCGCCACCACGGAACCTGCTTCCGACCGCCACCCCGGACTTGGTTCCGACCGCCACCCCGGACCTTGGTTCCGACCGCCACCCCGGACCTTGGTTCCGACAACCACCCCAGAACGTGGTTCCGACCGCCACCCCTGACCTTGGTTCTGACTGACACGCCGGACCTTTTTTCCGACCGCCGTCCCGGACCTTGATTCCGACCGCCACCACGGAACATGGTTCCGACCACCACCCCGGACATTGGCTCCGACCGCCACCCTGGACCTTGGTTCCGACCGCTACCCCGCACCTTGGTTCCGACCGCCACGCCGGACCTTGGTTCCGACCGCCACCCCGGAACTTGGTTCGGACAGCCACCTCAGACCTTGGTTCCGACCGCCAACCCGGACCTTGGTTCCGACCGCCTCCCCGGACCTTACGTCCGACCGCCACCCCGGACCTTGTTTCCAACCGCCGCCCCGGACCATGGTTCCACCCACGACCCCGGACCTTCGTTTCGACCGCCAACCCGGACCTTAGTTCTGACCGCCACCCCGGACCTTGGGTCCGACCGCCACCCCGGACCTTGATTCTGCCCACCACCCCGGCCTTTGGTTCCGACCGCCACCCCGTAACTTGGTTCCGACCGCCAGTCCAGGCGTTGGTTCCAACCGCCACCCCGGACCTTGGTTCCGACCGCCACCACGGAACTTGGTTCTCACCGCCACCCCGGACTTTGGTTCCGTCCGCCACCCAAGCCTTTGGTTCCGACCGCCACCCCATAACTTGGTTCCGACCGCCACCCCAGGCCTTGGTTCCGACTGCCACCCCGGACCTTTTTTCCGACCGCCACCACGGAACTTGGTTCCGACCGCCACCCCGGACTCTGGTTCCGAACGCCACCCCGGACCATCGTTCAGACCGCCGCCCCGGACCCTGGTTCCGACCGCCACCCCGGACGTTGGTTCCGACCGCCACCCTGGACCATGGTTCCGACCGCCACCTCGGACATTGGTTCCGCCCGCCAACCCGGACCTTGGGTCCGACCGCCACCCCGGACATTGATTCCGCCCGCCACCCCGGCCCTTGGTTCCGACCGCCACCCCGTAACTTGGTTCCGAAAGCCACCCCTGACCTTTTTTCCGACCGCCACCCCGGACCTTGGTTCCGACCGCCACCCCAGAATGTGGTTCCGACCGCGACCCCTGACCTTGGTTCCGACCGCCACGCCGGACCTTGGTTCCGACCGCCACCCCGGACCTTGGTTCCCACCGCCACCCCGTAACATGGTTCCCACCGCCACCCCAGACCTTGGTTCCGACCGCCACCCCGGACATTGGTTCGGACCGTCACCACGGAACTGGGTTCCAACCGCCATCCCGGACCTTGATTCCGACCGCCACCCCTGCCTTTTGTCCCGACCGCCACCCCGTAACATGTTTCCGACCGCCACCCCAGACCTTGGTTCCGACCGCCACCCCGGACCTTGGTTCCGACCGCCACCATGGAACTTGGTTCCGACCGCCACCCCAGACCTTGTTTCTGACCGCCACCCCGGACCTTGGTTCTGACCGCCACCCCGGACCATGGTTCCGACCGCCACCTCGGACATTGGTTCCGACCGCCACCCCGGACATTGGTTCCGACTGCCACTCCGGACCTCGGTTCCGACTGCCACCGCGGACCTTGGATCCAACCGCCCACCCGGACCTTGGTTCCGACCGACAACCATTGGTTCTGACTGCCACAACGGACCTTGGTTCCGACCACCACCCCAGGCATTGGTTCCGACCACAACCCCGGACCTCGGTTCCGACCACCACTCCGGACCTTGGTTCCGACTACCACCCCGGACCTTGGTTCAGACCGCCGCCCCGGACCTTGTTCCGACCGCCAACCCGGACCTTGGTTCCAACCGCAACCCCGGACCTTGGTTCCGACCACCACCTCGGACATTGGTTCCGACCGCCACCCCTGAATTGATTCCGCCCGCCACCTCGGACATTGGTTCCGACCGCCACCCCGGACCTTAGTTCCGACCGCCACCCAAGACCTTGGTTCTGACCGTCACCCCAGACCTTGGTTCCAAACGCCACCCCGGACCTTGGTTCCGACCGCCAACCCGGACCTTGGGTCCGACCGCCACCCCGGACCTTGATTCCACCCGCCACCCCGGCCCTTGGTTCCGACCGCCACCCCGGAGCTTGGTTCCGACCGCCAACACGGACCTTGGGTCCGACCGCCACCCCGGACCTTGATTCCGCCCGCCACCGCGGCCCTTGGTTCCGACCGCCACCCCGTAACTTGGTTCCGAACGCCACCCCAGACCTTTTTTCCGACCGCCACCCCGGACCTTGGTTCCGACCGCCACCCAAGAATGTGGTTCCGACCGCCACCCCTGACCTTGGTTCCGACCGCCACGCCGGACCTTGGTTCCGACCGCCACCCCGGACCTTGGTTCCCACTGCCACCCCGTAACATGGTTCCGACCGCCACCCCAGACCTTGGTTCCGACCGCCACCCCGGACCTTGGTTCCGACCGCCACCACGGAACCTGGTTCCGACCGCCACCCCAGACCTTGTTTCCGACCGCCACCCCGGACCTTGGTTCCGACCGCCACCCCGGACCTTGGTTCCGACCGCCACCACGGAACTTGGTTCCGACCGCCACCCTGGACTATGGTCCGACCAACAACCCAGAACGTGGTTCCGACCGCCACCCCTGAACTTGGTTCCGACCGCCACGCCGGACCTTGGTTCCGACCCCCCCCGGACCGTGGTTCCGACCGCCACCACGGAACTTGGTTCCGACCGCCACCCCGGACTTTGGTTCCGACCGCCACCCCGGACCTTGGTTCCGACCGCCACCCCGGACCTTGGTTCCGACCGCCACCCCAGAACGTGGTTCCGACCGCCACCCCTGACCTTGGTTCCGACCGCCACGCCGGACCTTGTTTCCGACCGCCGTCCTGGACCTTGATTCCGACCGCCACCACGGAACATGGTTCCGACCACCACCCCGGACATTGGCTCCGACCGCCACCCCGGACCTTGGTTCCGACCGCTACCCCGCACCTTGGTTCCGACCGCCACGCCGGACCTTGGTTCCGACCGCCACCCCGGAACTTGGTTCCGACAGCCACCTCAGACCTTGGTTCCGACCGCCAACCCGGACCTTGGTTCCGACCGCCTCCCCGGACCTTACGTCCAACCGCCACCCCGGACCTTGTTTCCAACCGCCACCCCGGACCATGGTTCCACCCACGACCCCGGACCTTCGTTTCGACCGCCAACCCGGACCTTAGTTCTGACCGCCACCCCGGACCTTGGGTCCAACCGCCACCCCGGACCTTGATTCTGCCCACCACCCCGGCCTTTGGTTCCGACCGCCACCCCGTAACTTGGTTCCGACCGCCAGTCCAGGCGTTGGTTCCAACCGCCACCCCGGACCTTGGTTCCGACCGCCACCACGGAACTTGGTTCTCACCGCCACCCCGGACTTTGGTTCCGACCGCCACCCCGGACCTTGGTTCCGACCGCCGCCCTGGACCTTGTTTCCGACCGCCACCCCGGACCTTGGTTCCGACCACCACCTCGGCCCTTGGTTCCGACCGCCACCCTGGACTTTGGATCCGACCGCCACCCCAGACCATTGTTCCGACCGCCACCCCGGACCTTGGTTCCGACCGTCCCCCCGGACCTTGGTTCCGACCGCCACCAAGGAAATTGGTTCCGACCGCCAACCCGGACTTTGGTTCCGACCCCCACCCCGGAATTGGTTCCGACCGCCAACCCGGACCTAGGTTCCGACCACCACCCGGACCTTGGTTCCGACCGCCACCCCAGACCTTGGTTCCGACCGTCACCCCGACCTTGGATCCAAACGCCACCCCGGACCTTGGTTCCGACCGTCACCCCGGACCTTGGGTCCGACGGTCACCCCGTAACTTGGTTCCGACCGCCACCCCAGACCTTTGTTCCGACCGCCACCCCAGTCCTTCGTTCCGACCGCCAACTCAGAACGTGGTTCCGACCGCCACCCCTGAACTGGGTTCCGACCGCCACGCCGGACCTTCGTTCCGACCGCCCCCCCGGACATTGGTTCCGACCGCCACCACGGAACCTGCTTCCGACCGCCACCCCGGACTTGGTTCCGACCGCCACCCCGGACCTTGGTTCCGACCGCCACCCCGGACCTTGGTTCCGACAACCACCCCAGAACGTGGTTCCGACCGCCACCCCTGACCTTGGTTCTGACTGACACGCCGGACCTTTTTTCCGACCGCCGTCCTGGACCTTGATTCCGACCGCCACCACGGAACATGGTTCCGACCACCACCCCGGACATTGGCTCCGACCGCCACCCCGGACCTTGGTTCCGACCGCTACCCCGCACCTTGGTTCCGACCGCCACGCCGGACCTTGGTTCCGACCGCCACCCCGGAACTTGGTTCGGACAGCCACCTCAGACCTTGGTTCCGACCGCCAACCCGGACCTTGGTTCCGACCGCCTCCCCGGACCTTACGTCCGACCGCCACCCCGGACCTTGTTTCCAACCGCCGCCCCGGACCATGGTTCCACCCACGACCCCGGACCTTCGTTTCGACCGCCAACCCGGACCTTAGTTCTGACCGCCACCCCGGACCTTGGGTCCGACCGCCACCCCGGACCTTGATTCTGCCCACCACCCCGGCCTTTGGTTCCGACCGCCACCCCGTAACTTGGTTCCGACCGCCAGTCCAGGCGTTGGTTCCAACCGCCACCCCGGACCTCGGTTCCGACCGCCACCACGGAACTTGGTTCTCACCGCCACCCCGGACTTTGGTTCCGTCCGCCACCCAAGCCTTTGGTTCCGACCGCCACCCCATAACTTGGTTCCGACCGCCACCCCAGGCCTTGGTTCCGACTGCCACCCCGGACCTTTTTTCCGACCGCCACCACGGAACTTGGTTCCGACCGCCACCCCGGACTCTGGTTCCGAACGCCACCCCGGACCATCGTTCAGACCGCCGCCCCGGACCCTGGTTCCGACCGCCACCCCGGACGTTGGTTCCGACCGCCACCCTGGACCATGGTTCCGACCGCCACCTCGGACATTGGTTCCGCCCGCCAACCCGGACCTTGGGTCCGACCGCCACCCCGGACATTGATTCCGCCCGCCACCCCGGCCCTTGGTTCCGACCGCCACCCCGTAACTTGGTTCCGAAAGCCACCCCTGACCTTTTTTCCGACCGCCACCCCGGACCTTGGTTCCGACCGCCACCCCAGAATGTGGTTCCGACCGCGACCCCTGACCTTGGTTCCGACCGCCACGCCGGACCTTGGTTCCGACCGCCACCCCGGACCTTGGTTCCCACCGCCACCCCGTAACATGGTTCCCACCGCCACCCCAGACCTTGGTTCCGACCGCCACCCCGGACATTGGTTCGGACCGTCACCACGGAACTGGGTTCCAACCGCCATCCCGGACCTTGATTCCGACCGCCACCCCTGCCTTTTGTCCCGACCGCCACCCCGTAACATTTTTCCGACCGCCACCCCAGACCTTGGTTCCGACCGCCACCCCGGACCTTGGTTCCGACCGCCACCATGGAACTTGGTTCCGACCGCCACCCCAGACCTTGTTTCTGACCGCCACCCCGGACCTTGGTTCTGACCGCCACCCCGGACCATGGTTCCGACCGCCACCTCGGACATTGGTTCCGACCGCCACCCCGGACATTGGTTCCGACTGCCACTCCGGACCTCGGTTCCGACTGCCACCGCGGACCTTGGATCCAACCGCCCACCCGGACCTTGGTTCCGACCGACAACCATTGGTTCTGACTGCCACAACGGACCTTGGTTCCGACCACCACCCCAGGCATTGGTTCCGACCACAACCCCGGACCTCGGTTCCGACCACCACTCCGGACCTTGGTTCCGACTACCACCCCGGACCTTGGTTCAGACTGCCGCCCCGGACCTTGTTCCGACCGCCAACCCGGACCTTGGTTCCAACCGCAACCCCGGACCTTGGTTCCGACCACCACCTCGGACATTGGTTCCGACCGCCACCCCTGACTTGATTCCGCCCGCCACCTCGGACATTGGTTCCGACCGCCACCCCGGACCTTAGTTCCGACCGCCACCCAAGACCTTGGTTCTGACCGTCACCCCAGACCTTGGTTCCAAACGCCACCCCGGACCTTGGTTCCGACCGCCAACCCGGACCTTGGGTCCGACCGCCACCCCGGACCTTGATTCCACCCGCCACCCCGGCCCTTGGTTCCGACCGCCACCCCGGAGCTTGGTTCCGACCGCCAACACGGACCTTGGGTCCGACCGCCACCCCGGACCTTGATTCCGCCCGCCACCCCGGCCCTTGGTTCCGACCGCCACCCCGTAACTTGGTTCCGAACGCCACCCCAGACCTTTTTTCCGACCGCCACCCCGGACCTTGGTTCCGACCGCCACCCAAGAATGTGGTTCCGACCGCCACCCCTGACCTTGGTTCCGACCGCCACGCCGGACCTTGGTTCCGACCGCCACCCCGGACCTTGGTTCCCACTGCCACCCCGTAACATGGTTCCGACCGCCACCCCAGACCTTGGTTCCGACCGCCACCCCGGACCTTGGTTCCGACCGCCACCACGGAACCTGGTTCCGACCGCCACCCCAGACCTTGTTTCCGACCGCCACCCCGGACCTTGGTTCCGACCGCCACCCCGGACCTTGGTTCCGACCGCCACCACGGAACTTGGTTCCGACCGCCACCCTGGACTATGGTCCGACCACCAACCCAGAACGTGGTTCCGACCGCCACCCCTGAACTTGGTTCCGACCGCCACGCCGGACCTTGGTTCCGACCCCCCCCGGACCGTGGTTCCGACCGCCACCACGGAACTTGGTTCCGACCGCCACCCCGGACTTTGGTTCCGACCGCCACCCCGGACCTTGGTTCCGACCGCCACCCCGGACCTTGGTTCCGACCGCCACCCCAGAACGTGGTTCCGACCGCCAACCCTGACCTTGGTTCCGACCGCCACGCCGGACCTTGTTTCCGACCGCCGTCCTGGACCTTGATTCCGACCGCCACCACGGAACATGGTTCCGACCACCACCCCGGACATTGGCTCCGACCGCCACCCCAGACCTTGGTTCCGACCGCTACCCCGCACCTTGGTTCCGACCGCCACGCCGGACCTTGGTTCCGACCGCCACCCCGGAACTTGGTTCCGACAGCCACCTCAGACCTTGGTTCCGACCGCCAACCCGGACCTTGGTTCCGACCGCCTCCCCGGACCTTACGTCCAACCGCCACCCCGGACCTTGTTTCCAACCGCCACCCTGGACCATGGTTCCACCCACGACCCCGGACCTTCGTTTCGACCGCCAACCCGGACCTTAGTTCTGACCGCCACCCCGGACCTTGGGTCCAACCGCCACCCCGGACCTTGATTCTGCCCACCACCCCGGCCTTTGGTTCCGACCGCCACCCCGTAACTTGGTTCCGACCGCCAGTCCAGGCGTTGGTTCCAACCGCCACCCCGGACCTTGGTTCCGACCGCCACCACGGAACTTGGTTCTCACCGCCACCCCGGACTTTGGTTCCGACCGCCACCCCGGACCTTGGTTCCGACCGCCGCCCTGGACCTTGTTTCCGACCGCCACCCCGGACCTTGGTTCCGACCACCACCTCGGCCCTTGGTTCCGACCGCCACCCTGGACTTTGGATCCGACCGCCACCCCAGACCATTGTTCCGACCGCCACCCCGGACCTTGGTTCCGACCGTCCCCCCGGACCTTGGTTCCGACCGCCACCAAGGAAATTGGTTCCGACCGCCAACCCGGACTTTGGTTCCGACCCCCACCCCGGAATTGGTTCCGACCGCCAACCCGGACCTAGGTTCCGACCACCACCCGGACCTTGGATCCGACCGCCACCCCAGACCTTGGTTCCGACCGTCACCCCGACCTTGGATCCAAACGCCACCCCGGACCTTGGTTCCGACCGTCACCCCGGACCTTGGGTCCGACGGTCACCCCGTAACTTGGTTCCGACCGCCACCCCAGACCTTTGTTCCGACCGCCACCCCAGTCCTTCGTTCCGACCGCCAACTCAGAACGTGGTTCCGACCGCCACCCCTGAACTGGGTTCCGACCGCCACGCCGGACCTTCGTTCCGACCGCCACCCCGGACCTTGGTTCCGACCGCCACCACGGAACTTGGTTCCGACCGCCACCCTGGACTATGGTCCGACCACCAACCCAGAACGTGGTTCCGACCGCCACCCCTGAACTTGGTTCCGACCGCCACGCCGGACCTTGGTTCCGACCCCCCCCGGACCGTGGTTCCGACCGCCACCACGGAACTTGGTTCCGACCGCCACCCCGGACTTTGGTTCCGACCGCCACCCCGGACCTTGGTTCCGACCGCCACCCCGGACCTTGGTTCCGACCGCCACCCCAGAACGTGGTTCCGACCGACACCCCTGACCTTGGTTCCGACCGCCACGCCGGACCTTGTTTCCGACCGCCGTCCTGGACCTTGATTCCGACCGCCACCACGGAACATGGTTCCGACCACCACCCCGGACATTGGCTCCGACCGCCACCCCGGACCTTGGTTCCGACCGCTACCCCGCACCTTGGTTCCGACCGCCACGCCGGACCTTGGTTCCGACCGCCACCCCGGAACTTGGTTCCGACAGCCACCTCAGACCTTGGTTCCGACCGCCAACCCGGACCTTGGTTCCGACCGCCTCCCCGGACCTTACGTCCAACCGCCACCCCGGACCTTGTTTCCAACCGCCACCCCGGACCATGGTTCCACCCACGACCCCGGACCTTCGTTTCGACCGCCAACCCGGACCTTAGTTCTGACCGCCACCCCGGACCTTGGGTCCAACCGCCACCCCGGACCTTGATTCTGCCCACCACCCCGGCCTTTGGTTCCGACCGCCACCCCGTAACTTGGTTCCGACCGCCAGTCCAGGCGTTGGTTCCAACCGCCACCCCGGACCTTGGTTCCGACCGCCACCACGGAACTTGGTTCTCACCGCCACCCCGGACTTTGGTTCCGACCGCCACCCCGGACCTTGGTTCCGACCGCCGCCCTGGACCTTGTTTCCGACCGCCACCCCGGACCTTGGTTCCGACCACCACCTCGGCCCTTGGTTCCGACCGCCACCCTGGACTTTGGATCCGACCGCCACCCCAGACCATTGTTCCGACCGCCACCCCGGACCTTGGTTCCGACCGTCCCCCCGGACCTTGGTTCCGACCGCCACCAAGGAAATTGGTTCCGACCGCCAACCCGGACTTTGGTTCCGACCCCCACCCCGGAATTGGTTCCGACCGCCAACCCGGACCTAGGTTCCGACCACCACCCGGACCTTGGTTCCGACCGCCACCCCAGACCTTGGTTCCGACCGTCACCCCGACCTTGGATCCAAACGCCACCCCGGACCTTGGTTCCGACCGTCACCCCGGACCTTGGGTCCGACGGTCACCCCGTAACTTGGTTCCGACCGCCACCCCAGACCTTTGTTCCGACCGCCACCCCAGTCCTTCGTTCCGACCGCCAACTCAGAACGTGGTTCCGACCGCCACCCCTGAACTGGGTTCCGACCGCCACGCCGGACCTTCGTTCCGACCGCCCCCCCGGACATTGGTTCCGACCGCCACCACGGAACCTGCTTCCGACCGCCACCCCGGACTTGGTTCCGACCGCCACCCCGGACCTTGGTTCCGACCGCCACCCCGGACCTTGGTTCCGACAACCACCCCAGAACGTGGTTCCGACCGCCACCCCTGACCTTGGTTCTGACTGACACGCCGGACCTTTTTTCCGACCGCCGTCCCGGACCTTGATTCCGACCGCCACCACGGAACATGGTTCCGACCACCACCCCGGACATTGGCTCCGACCGCCACCCCGGACCTTGGTTCCGACCGCTACCCCGCACCTTGGTTCCGACCGCCACGCCGGACCTTGGTTCCGACCGCCACCCCGGAACTTGGTTCGGACAGCCACCTCAGACCTTGGTTCCGACCGCCAACCCGGACCTTGGTTCCGACCGCCTCCCCGGACCTTACGTTCAACCGCCACCCCGGACCTTGTTTCCAACCGCCGCCCCGGACCATGGTTCCACCCACGACCCCGGACCTTCGTTTCGACCGCCAACCCGGACCTTAGTTCTGACCGCCACCCCGGACCTTGGGTCCGACCGCCACCCCGGACCTTGATTCTGCCCACCACCCCGGCCTTTGGTTCCGACCGCCACCCCGTAACTTGGTTCCGACCGCCAGTCCAGGCGTTGGTTCCAACCGCCACCCCGGACCTTGGTTCCGACCGCCACCACGGAACTTGGTTCTCACCGCCACCCCGGACTTTGGTTCCGTCCGCCACCCAAGCCTTTGGTTCCGACCGCCACCCCATAACTTGGTTCCGACCGCCACCCCAGGCCTTGGTTCCGACTGCCACCCCGGACCTTTTTTCCGACCGCCACCACGGAACTTGGTTCCGACCGCCGCCCCGGACCCTGGTTCCGACCGCCACCCCGGACGTTGGTTCCGACCGCCACCCTGGACCATGGTTCCGACCGCCACCTCGGACATTGGTTCCGCCCGCCAACCCGGACCTTGGGTCCGACCGCCACCCCGGACATTGATTCCGCCCGCCACCCCGGCCCTTGGTTCCGACCGCCACCCCGTAACTTGGTTCCGAAAGCCACCCCTGACCTTTTTTCCGACGGCCACCCCGGACCTTGGTTCCGACCGCCACCCCAGAATGTGGTTCCGACCGCGACCCCTGACCTTGGTTCCGACCGCCACGCCGGACCTTGGTTCCGACCGCCACCCCGGACCTTGGTTCCCACCGCCACCCCGTAACATGGTTCCCACCGCCACCCCAGACCTTGGTTCCGACCGCCACCCCGGACATTGGTTCGGACCGTCACCACGGAACTGGGTTCCAACCGCCATCCCGGACCTTGATTCCGACCGCCACCCCTGCCTTTTGTCCCGACCGCCACCCCGTAACATGTTTCCGACCGCCACCCCAGACCTTGGTTCCGACCGCCACCCCGGACCTTGGTTCCGACCGCCACCATGGAACTTGGTTCCGACCGCCACCCCAGACCTTGTTTCTGACCGCCACCCCGGACCTTGGTTCTGACCGCCACCCCGGACCATGGTTCCGACCGCCACCTCGGACATTGGTTCCGACCGCCACCCCGGACATTGGTTCCGACTGCCACTCCGGACCTCGGTTCCGACTGCCACCGCGGACCTTGGATCCAACCGCCCACCCGGACCTTGGTTCCGACCGACAACCATTGGTTCTGACTGCCACAACGGACCTTGGTTCCGACCACCACCCCAGGCATTGGTTCCGACCACAACCCCGGACCTCGGTTCCGACCACCACTCCGGACCTTGGTTCCGACTACCACCCCGGACCTTGGTTCAGACCGCCGCCCCGGACCTTGTTCCGACCGCCAACCCGGACCTTGGTTCCAACCGCAACCCCGGACCTTGGTTCCGACCACCACCTCGGACATTGGTTCCGACCGCCACCCCTGACTTGATTCCGCCCGCCACCTCGGACATTGGTTCCGACCGCCACCCCGGACCTTAGTTCCGACCGCCACCCAAGACCTTGGTTCTGACCGTCACCCCAGACCTTGGTTCCAAACGCCACCCCGGACCTTGGTTCCGACCGCCAACCCGGACCTTGGGTCCGACCGCCACCCCGGACCTTGATTCCACCCGCCACCCCGGCCCTTGGTTCCGACCGCCACCCCGGAGCTTGGTTCCGACCGCCAACACGGACCTTGGGTCCGACCGCCACCCCGGACCTTGATTCCGCCCGCCACCCCGGCCCTTGGTTCCGACCGCCACCCCGTAACTTGGTTCCGAACGCCACCCCAGACCTTTTTTCCGACCGCCACCCCGGACCTTGGTTCCGACCGCCACCCAAGAATGTGGTTCCGACCGCCACCCCTGACCTTGGTTCCGACCGCCACGCCGGACCTTGGTTCCGACCGCCACCCCGGACCTTGGTTCCCACTGCCACCCCGTAACATGGTTCCGACCGCCACCCCAGACCTTGGTTCCGACCGCCACCCCGGACCTTGGTTCCGACCGCCACCACGGAACCTGGTTCCGACCGCCACCCCAGACCTTGTTTCCGACCGCCACCCCGGACCTTGGTTCCGACCGCCACCCCGGACCTTGGTTCCGACCGCCACCACGGAACTTGGTTCCGACCGCCACCCTGGACTATGGTCCGACCACCAACCCAGAACGTGGTTCCGACCGCCACCCCTGAACTTGGTTCCGACCGCCACGCCGGACCTTGGTTCCGACCCCCCCCGGACCGTGGTTCCGACCGCCACCACGGAACTTGGTTCCGACCGCCACCCCGGACTTTGGTTCCGACCGCCACCCCGGACCTTGGTTCCGACCGCCACCCCGGACCTTGGTTCCGACCGCCACCCCAGAACGTGGTTCCGACCGCCACCCCTGACCTTGGTTCCGACCGCCACGCCGGACCTTGTTTCCGACCGCCGTCCTGGACCTTGATTCCGACCGCCACCACGGAACATGGTTCCGACCACCACCCCGGACATTGGCTCCGACCGCCACCCCGGACCTTGGTTCCGACCGCTACCCCGCACCTTGGTTCCGACCGCCACGCCGGACCTTGGTTCCGACCGCCACCCCGGAACTTGGTTCCGACAGCCACCTCAGACCTTGGTTCCGACCGCCAACCCGGACCTTGGTTCCGACCGCCTCCCCGGACCTTACGTCCAACCGCCACCCCGGACCTTGTTTCCAACCGCCACCCCGGACCATGGTTCCACCCACGACCCCGGACCTTCGTTTCGACCGCCAACCCGGACCTTAGTTCTGACCGCCACCCCGGACCTTGGGTCCAACCGCCACCCCGGACCTTGATTCTGCCCACCACCCCGGCCTTTGGTTCCGACCGCCACCCCGTAACTTGGTTCCGACCGCCAGTCCAGGCGTTGGTTCCAACCGCCACCCCGGACCTTGGTTCCGACCGCCACCACGGAACTTGGTTCTCACCGCCACCCCGGACTTTGGTTCCGACCGCCACCCCGGACCTTGGTTCCGACCGCCGCCCTGGACCTTGTTTCCGACCGCCACCCCGGACCTTGGTTCCGACCACCACCTCGGCCCTTGGTTCCGACCGCCACCCTGGACTTTGGATCCGACCGCCACCCCAGACCATTGTTCCGACCGTCACCCCGGACCTTGGTTCCGACCGTCCCCCCGGACCTTGGTTCCGACCGCCACCAAGGAAATTGGTTCCGACCGCCAAACCGGACTTTGGTTCCGACCCCCACCCCGGAATTGGTTCTGACCGCCAACCCGGACCTAGGTTCCGACCACCACCCGGACCTTGGTTCCGACCGCCACCCCAGACCTTGGTTCCGACCGTCACCCCGACCTTGGATCCAAACGCCACCCCGGACCTTGGTTCCGACCGTCACCCCGGACCTTGGGTCCGACGGTCACCCCGTAACTTGGTTCCGACCGCCACCCCAGACCTTTGTTCCGACCGCCACCCCAGTCCTTCGTTCCGACCGCCAACTCAGAACGTGGTTCCGACCGCCACCCCTGAACTGGGTTCCGACCGCCACGCCGGACCTTCGTTCCGACCGCCCCCCCGGACATTGGTTCCGACCGCCACCACGGAACCTGCTTCCGACCGCCACCCCGGACTTGGTTCCGACCGCCACCCCGGACCTTGGTTCCGACCGCCACCCCGGACCTTGGTTCCGACAACCACCCCAGAACGTGGTTCCGACCGCCACCCCTGACCTTGGTTCTGACTGACACGCCGGACCTTGTTTCCGACCGCCGTCCCGGACCTTGATTCCGACCGCCACCACGGAACATGGTTCCGAACACCACCCCGGACATTGGCTCCGACCGCCACCCCGGACCTTGGTTCCGACCGCTACCCCGCACCTTGGTTCCGACCGCCACGCCGGACCTTGGTTCCGACCGCCACCCCGGAACTTGGTTCGGACAGCCACCTCAGACGTTGGTTCCGACCGCAAACCCGGACCTTGGTTCCGACCGCCTCCCCGGACCTTACGTCCGACCGCCACCCCGGACCTTGTTTCCAACCGCCGCCCCGGACCATGGTTCCACCCACGACCCTGGACCTTCGTTTCGACCGCCAACCCGGACCTTAGTTCTGACCGCCACCCCGGACCTTGGGTCCGACCGCCACCCCGGACCTTGATTCTGCCCACCACCCCGGCCTTTGGTTCCGACCGCCACCCCGTAACTTGGTTCCGACCGCCAGTCCAGGCGTTGGTTCCAACCGCCACCCCGGACCTTGGTTCCGACCGCCACCACGGAACTTGGTTCTCACCGCCACCCCGGACTTTGGTTCCGTCCGCCACCCAAGCCTTTGGTTCCGACCGCCACCCCATAACTTGGTTCCGACCGCCACCCCAGGCCTTGGTTCCGACTGCCACCCCGGACCTTTTATCCGACCGCCACCACGGAACTTGGTTCCGACCGCCACCCCGGACTCTGGTTCCGAACGCCACCCCGGACCATCGTTCAGACCGCCGCCCCGGACCCTGGTTCCGACCGCCACCCCGGACGTTGGTTCCGACCGCCACCCTGGACCATGGTTCCGACCGCCACCTCGGACATTGGTTCCGCCCGCCAACCCGGACCTTGGGTCCGACCGCCACCCCGGACATTGATTCCGCCCGCCACCCCGGCCCTTGGTTCCGACCGCCACCCCGTAACTTGGTTCCGAACGCCACCCCTGACCTTTTTTCCGACCGCCACCCCGGACCTTGGTTCCGACCGCCACCCCAGAATGTGGTTCCGACCGCGACCCCTGACCTTGGTTCCGACCGCCACGCCGGACCTTGGTTCCGACCGCCACCCCGGACCTTGGTTCCCACCGCCACCCCGTAACATGGTTCCCACCGCCACCCCAGACCTTGGTTCCGACCGCCACCCCGGACATTGGTTCGGACCGTCACCACGGAACTGGGTTCCAACCGCCATCCCGGACCTTGATTCCGACCGCCACCCCTGCCTTTTGTCCCGACCGCCACCCCGTAACATGTTTCCGACCGCCACCCCAGACCTTGGTTCCGACCGCCACCCCGGACCTTGGTTCCGACCGCCACCATGGAACTTGGTTCCGACCGCCACCCCAGACCTTGTTTCTGACCGCCACCCCGGACCTTGGTTCTGACCGCCACCCCGGACCTTGGTTCCGACCGCCACCACGGAACTTGGTTCCGACCGCCACCCTGGACTATGGTCCGACCGCCACCCCGGACCTTGGTTCCGACCACAGCCCCGGACATTGGTTCCGACCGCCACCCCGGACCTTGGTTCCAACCGCCACACCGAACCTTGGTTCCGACCACCACATCGGACATTGGTTCCGACCGCCACCCCGGACATTGGTTCCGCCCCCGATCTCGGACCTTGGTTCCGACCGCCAACCCGGACCTAGGTTCCGACCACCACCCGGACCTTGGTTCCGACCGCCACCCCAGACCTTGGTTCCAACCGTCACCCCGACCATGGATCCAAACGCCACTCCGGACCTTCGTTCCGACCGCCACCCCGGACCTTGGGTCCGACGGTCACCCCGTAACTTGGTTCCGACCGCCACCCCAGACCTTTGTTCCGACCGCCACCCCAGACCTTCGATCCGACCGCCAACCCAGAACATGGTTCCGACCGGCACCCCTGAACTTGGTTCCGACCGCCACGCCGGACCTTCGTTCCGACCGACCCCCCGGACTTTGGTTCCGACCGCCACCCCGGACTTTGGTTCCGACCGCCACTCCGGGCCTTGGTTCCGACCGCCACCCCGGACCTTGGTTCCGACCGCCACCCCAGAACGTGGTTCCGACCGCCACCCCTGACCTTGGTTCCGACCGCCACGCCGGACCTTGTTTCCGACCGCCCTCTCGGAACTTGGTTCCGACCGCCACCACGGAACATGGTTCCGACCGCCACTCCGGACATTGGCTCTGACCGCCACCCCGGACCTTCGTTCCGACCGCCGCCCCGGACCACGGTTCCGACCGCCGCCCCGGACCTTGGTTCCGACCGCCACCCCGGACCTTCGTTCCGACCGCCACCTCGGACATTGGTTCCGACCGCCACCCCGGACATTGGGTCCGACTGATACCGCGGACCTTGGGTTCTGACCGCCAACCCGGGCCTTGGTTCCGCCCGCCACCTCGGACATTTGTTCCGAATGCCAAACCGGACCTTGGTACCGACCTCCACCCTGGACCTTGGTTCCAACTGTCACCCCGGACATTGGTTCCGACCCCCAACCCGGACCTTGGTTCCGACTGCCACCTTGGCTTCTGACCGCCACGCCGGACTTTGGCTCCGACAGCCACCGTGGACCTTGTTTCTGACCGCCACCCTGGAACGTGGTTCCGACTGCCACCCCGGACCTCGGTTCCGACCACCACTCCGGACCTTGGTTCCGACTACCACCCCGGACCTTGGTTCAGACCGCCGCCCCGGACCTTGTTCCGACCGCCAACCCGGACCTTGGTTCCAACCGCAACCCCGGACCTTGGTTCCGACCACCACCTCGGACATTGGTTCCGACCGCCACCCCTGACTTGATTCCGCCCGCCACCTCGGACATTGGTTCCGACCGCCACCCCGGACCTTATTTCCGACCGCCACCCAAGACCTTGGTTCTGACCGTCACCCCAGACCTTGGTTCCAAACGCCACCCCGGACCTTGGTTCCGACCGCCAACCCGGACCTTGGGTCCGACCGCCACCCCGGACCTTGATTCCACCCGCCACCCCGGCCCTTGGTTCCGACCGCCACCCCGGAGCTTGGTTCCGACCGCCAACACGGACCTTGGGTCTGACCGCCACCCCGGACCTTGATTCCGCCCGCCACCCCGGCCCTTGGTTCCGACCGCCACCCCGTAACTTGGTTCCGAACGCCACCCCAGACCTTTTTTCCGACCGCCACCCCGGACCTTGGTTCCGACCGCCACCCAAGAATGTGGTTCCGACCGCCACCCCTGACCTTGGTTCCGACCGCCACGCCGGACCTTGGTTCCGACCGCCACCCCGGACCTTGGTTCCCACTGCCACCCCGTAACATGGTTCCGACCGCCACCCCAGACCTTGGTTCCGACCGCCACCCCGGACCTTGGTTCCGACCGCCACCACGGAACTTGGTTCCGACCGCCACCCCAGACCTTGTTTCCGACCGCCACCCCGGACCTTGGTTCCGACCGCCACCCCGGACCTTGGTTCCGACCGCCACCACGGAACTTGGTTCCGACCGCCACCCTGGACTATGGTCCGACCACCAACCCAGAACGTGGTTCCGACCGCCACCCCTGAACTTGGTTCCGACCGCCACGCCGGACCTTGGTTCCGAACCCCCCCGGACCGTGGTTCCGACCGCCACCACGGAACTTGGTTCCGACCGCCACCCCGGACTTTGGTTCCGACCGCCACCCCGGACCTTGGTTCCGACCGCCACCCCGGACCTTGGTTCCGACCGCCACCCCAGAACGTGGTTCCGACCGCCACCCCTGACCTTGGTTCCGACCGCCACGCCGGACCTTGTTTCCGACCGCCGTCCTGGACCTTGATTCCGACCGCCACCACGGAACATGGTTCCGACCACCACCCCGGACATTGGCTCCGACCGCCACCCCGGACCTTGGTTCCGACCGCTACCCCGCACCTTGGTTCCGACCGCCACGCCGGACCTTGGTTCCGACCGCCACCCCGGAACTTGGTTCCGACAGCCACCTCAGACCTTGGTTCCGACCGCCAACCCGGACCTTGGTTCCGACCGCCTCCCCGGACCTTACGTCCAACCGCCACCCCGGACCTTGTTTCCAACCGCCACCCCGGACCATGGTTCCACCCACGACACCGGACCTTCGTTTCGACCGCCAACCCGGACCTTAGTTCTGACCGCCACCCCGGACCTTGGGACCAACCGCCACCCCGGACCTTGATTCTGCCCACCACCCCGGCCTTTGGTTCCGACCGCCACCCCGTAACTTGGTTCCGACCGCCAGTCCAGGCGTTGGTTCCAACCGCCACCCCGGACCTTGTTTCCGACCGCCACCACGGAACTTGGTTCTCACCGCCACCCCGGACTTTGGTTCCGACCGCCACCCCGGACCTTGGTTCCGACCGCCGCCCTGGACCTTGTTTCCGACCGCCACCCCGGACCTTGGTTCCGACCACCACCTCGGCCCTTGGTTCCGACCGCCACCCTGGACTTTGGATCCGACCGCCACCCCAGACCATTGTTCCGACCGCCACCCCGGACCTTGGTTCCGACCGTCCCCCCGGACCTTGGTTCCGACCGCCACCAAGGAAATTGGTTCCGACCGCCAACCCGGACTTTGGTTCCGACCCCCACCCCGGAATTGGTTCCGACCGCCAACCCGGACCTAGGTTCCGACCACCACCCGGACCTTGGTTCCGACCGCCACCCCAGACCTTGGTTCCGACCGTCACCCCGACCTTGGATCCAAACGCCACCCCGGACCTTGGTTCCGACCGTCACCCCGGACCTTGGGTCCGACGGTCACCCCGTAACTTGGTTCCGACCGCCACCCCAGACCTTTGTTCCGACCGCCACCCCAGTCCTTCGTTCCGACCGCCAACTCAGAACGTGGTTCCGACCGCCACCCCTGAACTGGGTTCCGACCGCCACGCCGGACCTTCGTTCCGACCGCCCCCCCGGACATTGGTTCCGACCGCCACCACGGAACCTGCTTCCGACCGCCACCCCGGACTTGGTTCCGACCGCCACCCCGGACCTTGGTTCCGACCGCCACCCCGGACCTTGGTTCCGACAACAACCCCAGAACGTGGTTCCGACCGCCACCCCTGACCTTGGTTCTGACTGACACGCCGGACCTTTTTTCCGACCGCCGTCCCGGACCTTGATTCCGACCGCCACCACGGAACATGGTTCCGACCACCACCCCGGACATTGGCTCCGACCGCCACCCCGGACCTTGGTTCCGACCGCTACCCCGCACCTTGGTTCCGACCGCCACGCCGGACCTTGGTTCCGACCGCCACCCCGGAACTTGGTTCGGACAGCCACCTCAGACCTTGGTTCCGACCGCCAACCCGGACCTTGGTTCCGACCGCCTCCCCGGACCTTACGTCCGACCGCCACCCCGGACCTTGTTTCCAACCGCCGCCCCGGACCATGGTTCCACCCACGACCCCGGACCTTCGTTTCGACCGCCAACCCGGACCTTAGTTCTGACCGCCACCCCGGACCTTGGGTCCGACCGCCACCCCGGACCTTGATTCTGCCCACCACCCCGGCCTTTGGTTCCGACCGCCACCCCGTAACTTGGTTCCGACCGCCAGTCCAGGCGTTGGTTCCAACCGCCACCCCGGACCTTGGTTCCGACCGCCACCACGGAACTTGGTTCTCACCGCCACCCCGGACTTTGGTTCCGTCCGCCACCCAAGCCTTTGGTTCCGACCGCCACCCCATAACTTGGTTCCGACCGCCACCCCAGGCCTTGGTTCCGACTGCCACCCCGGACCTTTTTTCCGACCGCCACCACGGAACTTGTTTCCGACCGCCACCCCGGACTCTGGTTCCGAACGCCACCCCGGACCATCGTTCAGACCGCCGCCCCGGACCCTGGTTCCGACCGCCACCCCGGACGTTGGTTCCGACCGCCACCCTGGACCATGGTTCCGACCGCCACCTCGGACATTGGTTCCGCCCGCCAACCCGGACCTTGGGTCCGACCGCCACCCCGGACATTGATTCCGCCCGCCACCCCGGCCCTTGGTTCCGACCGCCACCCCGTAACTTGGTTCCGAACGCCACCCCTGACCTTTTTTCCGACCGCCACCCCGGACCTTGGTTCCGACCGCCACCCCAGAATGTGGTTCCGACCGCGACCCCTGACCTTGGTTCCGACCGCCACGCCGGACCTTGGTTCCGACCGCCACCCCGGACCTTGGTTCCCACCGCCACCCCGTAACATGGTTCCCACCGCCACCCCAGACCTTGGTTCCGACCGCCACCCCGGACATTGGTTCGGACCGTCACCACGGAACTGGGTTCCAACCGCCATCCCGGACCTTGATTCCGACCGCCACCCCTGCCTTTTGTCCCGACCGCCACCCCGTAACATGTTTCCGACCGCCACCCCAGACCTTGGTTCCGACCGCCACCCCGGACCTTGGTTCCGACCGCCACCATGGAACTTGGTTCCGACCGCCACCCCAGACCTTGTTTCTGACCGCCACCCTGGACCTTGGTTCTGACCGCCACCCCGGACCATGGTTCCGACCGCCACCTCGGACATTGGTTCCGACCGCCACCCCGGACATTGGTTCCGACTGCCACTCCGGACCTCGGTTCCGACTGCCACCGCGGACCTTGGATCCAACCGCCCACCCGGACCTTGGTTCCGACCGACAACCATTGGTTCTGACTGCCACAACGGACCTTGGTTCCGACCACCACCCCAGGCATTGGTTCCGACCACAACCCCGGACCTCGGTTCCGACCACCACTCCGGACCTTGGTTCCGACTACCACCCCGGACCTTGGTTCAGACCGCCGCCCCGGACCTTGTTCCGACCGCCAACCCGGACCTTGGTTCCAACCGCAACCCCGGACCTTGGTTCCGACCACCACCTCGGACATTGGTTCCGACCGCCACCCCTGACTTGATTCCGCCCGCCACCTCGGACATTGGTTCCGACCGCCACCCCGGACCTTAGTTCCGACCGCCACCCAAGACCTTGGTTCTGACCGTCACCCCAGACCTTGGTTCCAAACGCCACCCCGGACCCTGGTTCCGACTGCCAACCCGGACCTTGGGTCCGACCGCCACCCCGGACCTTGATTCCACCCGCCACTCCGGCCCTTGGTTCCGACCGCCACCCCGGAGCTTGGTTCCGACCGCCAACACGGACCTTGGGTCCGACCGCCACCCCGGACCTTGATTCCGCCCGCCACCCCGGCCCTTGGTTCCGACCGCCACCCCGTAACTTGGTTCCGAACGCCACCCCAGACCTTTTTTCCGACCGCCACCCCGGACCTTGGTTCCGACCGCCACCCAAGAATGTGGTTCCGACCGCCACCCCTGACCTTGGTTCCGACCGCCACGCCGGACCTTGGTTCCGACCGCCACCCCGGACCTTGGTTCCCACTGCCACTCCGTAACATGGTTCCGACCGCCACCCCAGACCTTGGTTCCGACCGCCACCCCGGACCTTGGTTCCGACCGCCACCACGGAACTTGGTTCCGACCGCCACCCCAGACCTTGTTTCCGACCGCCACCCCGGACCTTGGTTCCGACCGCCACCCCGGACCTTGGTTCCGACCGCCACCACGGAACTTGGTTCCGACCGCCACCCTGGACTATGGTCCGACCACCAACCCAGAACGTGGTTCCGACCGCCACCCCTGAACTTGGTTCCGACCGCCACGCCGGACCTTGGTTCCGACCCCCCCCGGACCGTGGTTCCGACCGCCACCACGGAACTTGGTTCCGACCGCCACCCCGGACTTTGGTTCCGACCGCCACCCCGGACCTTGGTTCCGACCGCCACCCCGGACCTTGGTTCCGACCGCCACCCCAGAACGTGGTTCCGACCGCCACCCCTGACCTTGGTTCCGACCGCCACGCCGGACCTTGTTTCCGACCGCCGTCCTGGACCTTGATTCCGACCGCCACCACGGAACATGGTTCCGACCACCACCCCGGACATTGGCTCCGACCGCCACCCCGGACCTTGGTTCCGACCGCTACCCCGCACCTTGGTTCCGACCGCCACGCCGGACCTTGGTTCTGACCGCCACCCCGGAACTTGGTTCCGACAGCCACCTCAGACCTTGGTTCCGACCGCCAACCCGGACCTTGGTTCCGACCGCCTCCCCGGACCTTACGTCCAACCGCCACCCCGGACCTTGTTTCCAACCGCCACCCCGGACCATGGTTCCACCCACGACCCCGGACCTTCGTTTCGACCGCCAACCCGGACCTTAGTTCTGACCGCCACCCCGGACCTTGGGTCCAACCGCCACCCCGGACCTTGATTCTGCCCACCACCCCGGCCTTTGGTTCCGACCGCCACCCCGTAACTTGGTTCCGACCGCCAGTCCAGGCGTTGGTTCCAACCGCCACCCCGGACCTTGGTTCCGACCGCCACCACGGAACTTGGTTCTCACCGCCACCCCGGACTTTGGTTCCGACCGCCACCCCGGACCTTGGTTCCGACCGCCGCCCTGGACCTTTTTTCCGACCGCCACCCCGGACCTTGGTTCCGACCACCACCTCGGCCCTTGGTTCCGACCGCCACCCTGGACTTTGGATCCGACCGCCACCCCAGACCATTGTTCCGACCGCCACCCCGGACCTTTGTTCCGACCGTCCCCCCGGACCTTGGTTCCGACCGCCACCAAGGAAATTGGTTCCGACCGCCAACCCGGACTTTGGTTCCGACCCCCACCCCGGAATTGGTTCCGACCGCCAACCCGGACCTAGGTTCCGACCACCACCCGGACCTTGGTTCCGATCGCCACCCCAGACCTTGGTTCCGACCGTCACCCCGACCTTGGATCCAAACGCCACCCCGGACCTTGGTTCCGACCGTCACCCCGGACCTTGGTTCCGACCGCCACCCCAGACCTTTGTTCCGACCGCCACCCCAGTCCTTCGTTCCGACCGCCAACTCAGAACGTGGTTCCGACCGCCACCCCTGAACTGGGTTCCGACCGCCACGCCAGACCTTCGTTCCGACCGCCCCCCCGGACATTGGTTCCGACCGCCACCACGGAACCTGCTTCCGACCGCCACCCCGGACTTGGTTCCGACCGCCACCCCGGACCTTGGTTCCGACCGCCACCCCGGACCTTGGTTCCGACAACCACCCCAGAACGTGGTTCCGACCGCCACCCCTGACCTTGGTTCTGACTGACACGCCGGACCTTGTTTCCGACCGCCGTCCCGGACCTTGATTCCGACCGCCACCACGGAACATGGTTCCGACCACCACCCCGGACATTGGCTCCGACCGCCACCCCGGACCTTGGTTCCGACCGCTACCCCGCACCTTTGTTCCGACCGCCACGCCGGACCTTGGTTCCGACCGCCACCCCGGAACTTGGTTCGGACAGCCACCTCAGACCTTGGTTCCGACCGCCAACCCGGACCTTGGTTCCGACCGCCTCCCCGGACCTTACGTCCGACCGCCACCCCGGACCTTGTTTCCAACCGCCGCCCCGGACCATGGTTCCACCCACGACCCCGGACCTTCGTTTCGACCGCCAACCCGGACCTTAGTTCTGACCGCCACCCCGGACCTTGGGTCCGACCGCCACCCCGGACCTTGATTCTGCCCACCACCCCGGCCTTTGGTTCCGACCGCCACCCCGTAACTTGGTTCCGACCGCCAGTCCAGGCGTTGGTTCCAACCGCCACCCCGGACCTTGGTTCCGACCGCCACCACGGAACTTGGTTCTCACCGCCACCCCGGACTTTGGTTCCGTCCGCCACCCAAGCCTTTGGTTCCGACCGCCACCCCATAACTTGGTTCCGACCGCCACCCCAGGCCTTGGTTCCGACTGCCACCCCGGACCTTTTTTCCGACCGCCACCACGGAACTTGGTTCCGACCGCCACCCCGGACTCTGGTTCCGAACGCCACCCCGGACCATCGTTCAGACCGCCGCCCCGGACCCTGGTTCCGACCGCCACCCCGGACGTTGGTTCCGACCGCCACCCTGGACCATGGTTCCGACCGCCACCTCGGACATTGGTTCCGCCCGCCAACCCGGACCTTGGGTCCGACCGCCACCCCGGACATTGATTCCGCCCGCCACCCCGGCCCTTGGTTCCGACCGCCACCCCGTAACTTGGTTCCGAACGCCACCCCTGACCTTTTTTCCGACCGCCACCCCGGACCTTGGTTCTGACCGCCACCCCAGAATGTGGTTCCGACCGCGACCCCTGACCTTGGTTCCGACCGCCATGCCGGACCTTGGTTCCGACCGCCACCCCGGACCTTGGTTCCCACCGCCACCCCGTAACATGGTTCCCACCGCCACCCCAGACCTTGGTTCCGACCGCCACCCCGGACATTGGTTCGGACCGTCACCACGGAACTGGGTTCCAACCGCCATCCCGGACCTTGATTCCGTCCGCCACCCCTGCCTTTTGTCCCGACCGCCACCCCGTAACATGTTTCCGACCGCCACCCCAGACCTTGGTTCCGACCGCCACCCCGGACCTTGGTTCCGACCGCCACCATGGAACTTGGTTCCGACCGCCACCCCAGACCTTGTTTCTGACCGCCACCCCGGACCTTGGTTCTGACCGCCACCCCGGACCATGGTTCCGACCGCCACCTCGGACATTGGTTCCGACCGCCACCCCGGACATTGGTTCCGACTGCCACTCCGGACCTCGGTTCCGACTGCCACCGCGGACCTTGGATCCAACCGCCCACCCGGACCTTGGTTCCGACCGACAACCATTGGTTCCGACTGCCACAACGGACCTTGGTTCCGACCACCACCCCAGGCATTGGTTCCGACCACAACCCCGGACCTCGGTTCCGACCACCACTCCGGACCTTGGTTCCGACTACCACCCCGGACCTTGGTTCAGACCGCCGCCCCGGACCTTGTTCCGACCGCCAACCCGGACCTTGGTTCCAACCGCAACCCCGGACCTTGGTTCCGACCACCACCTCGGACATTGGTTCCGACCGCCACCCCTGACTTGATTCCGCCCGCCACCTCGGACATTGGTTCCGACCGCCACCCCGGACCTTAGTTCCGACCGCCACCCAAGACCTTGGTTCTGACCGTCACCCCAGACCTTGGTTCCAAACGCCACCCCGGACCTTGGTTCCGACCGCCAACCCGGACCTTGGGTCCGACCGCCACCCCGGACCTTGATTCCACCCGCCACCCCGGCCCTTGGTTCCGACCGCCACCCCGGAGCTTGGTTCCGACCGCCAACACGGACCTTGGGTCCGACCGCCACCCCGGACCTTGATTCCGCCCGCCACCCCGGCCCTTGGTTCCAACCGCCACCCCGTAACTTGGTTCCGAACGCCACCCCAGACCTTTTTTCCGACCACCACCCCGTAACTTGGTTCCGAACGCCACCCCAGGCCTTTTTTCCGACCGCCACCCCGGACCTTGGTTCCGACCGCCACCCAAGAATGTGGTTCCGACCGCCACCCCTGACCTTGGTTCCGACCGCCACGCCGGACCTTGGTTCCGACCGCCACCCCGGACCTTGGTTCCCACTGCCACCCCGTAACATGGTTCCGACCGCCACCCCAGACCTTGGTTCCGACCGCCACCCCGGACCTTGGTTCCGACCGCCACCACGGAACTTGGTTCCGACCGCCACCCCAGACCTTGTTTCCGACCGCCACCCCGGACCTTGGTTCCGACCGCCACCCCGGACCTTGGTTCCGACCGCCACCACGGAACTTGGTTCCGACCGCCACCCTGGACTATGGTCCGACCACCAATCCAGAACGTGGTTCCGACCGCCACCCCTGAACTTGGTTCCGACCGCCACGCCGGACCTTGGTTCCGACCCCCCCCGGACCGTGGTTCCGACCGCCACCACGGAACTTGGTTCCGACCGCCACCCCGGACTTTGGTTCCGACCGCCACCCCGGACCTTGGTTCCGACCGCCACCCCGGACCTTGGTTCCGACCGCCACCCCAGAACGTGGTTCCGACCGCCACCCCTGACCTTGGTTCCGACCGCCACGCCGGACCTTGTTTCCGACCGCCGTCCTGGACCTTGATTCCGACCGCCACCACGGAACATGGTTCCGACCACCACCCCGGACATTGGCTCCGACCGCCACCCCGGACCTTGGTTCCGACCGCTACCCCGCACCTTGGTTCCGACCGCCACGCCGGACCTTGGTTCCGACCGCCACCCCGGAACTTGGTTCGGACAGCCACCTCAGACCTTGGTTCCGACCGCCAACCCGGACCTTGGTTCCGACCGCCTCCCCGGACCTTACGTCCAACCGCCACCCCGGACCTTGTTTCCAACCGCCACCCCGGACCATGGTTCCACCCACGACCCCGGACCTTCGTTTCGACCGCCAACCCGGACCTTAGTTCTGACCGCCACCCCGGACCTTGGGTCCAACCGCCACGCCGGACCTTGATTCTGCCCACCACCCCGGCCTTTGGTTCCGACCGCCACCCCGTAACTTGGTTCCGACCGCCAGTCCAGGCGTTGGTTCCAACCGCCACCCCGGACCTTGGTTCCGACCGCCACCACGGAACTTGGTTCTCACCGCCACCCCGGACTTTGGTTCCGACCGCCACCCCGGACCTTGGTTCCGACCGCCGCCCTGGACCTTGTTTCCGACCGCCACCCCGGACCTTGGTTCCGACCACCACCTCGGCCCTTGGTTCCGACCGCCACCCTGGACTTTGGATCCGACCGCCACCCCAGACCATTGTTCCGACCGCCACCCCGGACCTTGGTTCCGACCGTCCCCCCGGACCTTGGTTCCGACCGCCACCAAGGAAATTGGTTCCGACCGCCAACCCGGACTTTGGTTCCGACCCCCACCCCGGAATTGGTTCCGACCGCCAACCCGGACCTAGGTTCCGACCACCACCCGGACCTTGGTTCCGACCGCCACCCCAGACCTTGGTTCCGACCGTCACCCCGACCTTGGATCCAAACGCCACCCCGGACCTTGGTTCCGACCGTCACCCCGGACCTTGGGTCCGACGGTCACCCCGTAACTTGGATCCGACCGCCACCCCAGACCTTTGTTCCGACCGCCACCCCAGTCCTTCGTTCCGACCGCCAACTCAGAACGTGGTTCCGACCGCCACCCCTGAACTGGGTTCCGACCGCCACGCCGGACCTTCGTTCCGACCGCCCCCCCGGACATTGGTTCCGACCGCCACCACGGAACCTGCTTCCGACCGCCACCCCGGACTTGGTTCCGACCGCCACCCCGGACCTTCGTTCCGACCGCCACCCCGGACCTTGGTTCCGACAACCACCCCAGAACGTGGTTCCGACCGCCACCCCTGACCTTGGTTCTGACTGACACGCCGGACCTTGTTTCCGACCGCCGTCCCGGACCTTGATTCCGACCGCCACCACGGAACATGGTTCCGACCACCACCCCGGACATTGGCTCCGACCGCCACCCCGGACCTTGGTTCCGACCGCTACCCCGCACCTTGGTTCCGACCGCCACGCCGGACCTTGGTTCCGACCGCCACCCAGGAACTTGGTTCGGACAGCCACCTCAGACCTTGGTTCCGACCGCAAACCCGGACCTTGGTTCCGACCGCCTCCCCGGACCTTACGTCCGACCGCCACCCCGGACCTTGTTTCCAACCGCCGCCCCGGACGATGGTTCCACCCACGACCCCGGACCTTCGTTTCGACCGCCAACCCGGACCTTAGTTCTGACCGCCACCCCGGACCTTGGGTCCGACCGCCACCCCGGACCTTGATTCTGCCCACCACCCCGGCCTTTGGTTCCGACCGCCACCCCGTAACTTGGTTCCGACCGCCAGTCCAGGCGTTGGTTCCAACCGCCACCCCGGACCTTGGTTCCGACCGCCACCACGGAACTTGGTTCTCACCGCCACCCCGGACTTTGGTTCCGTCCGCCACCCAAGCCTTTGGTTCCGACCGCCACCCCATAACTTGGTTCCGACCGCCACCCCAGGCCTTGGTTCCGACTGCCACCCCGGACCTTTTATCCGACCGCCACCACGGAACTTGGTTCCGACCGCCACCCCGGACTCTGGTTCCGAACGCCACCCCGGACCATCGTTCAGACCGCCGCCCCGGACCCTGGTTCCGACCGCCACCCCGGACGTTGGTTCCGACCGCCACCCTGGACCATGGTTCCGACCGCCACCTCGGACATTGGTTCCGCCCGCCAACCCGGACCTTGGGTCCGACCGCCACCCCGGACATTAATTCCGCCCGCCACCCCGGCCCTTGGTTCCGACCGCCACCCCGTAACTTGGTTCCGAACGCCACCCCTGACCTTTTTTCCGACCGCCACCCCGGACCTTGGTTCCGACCGCCACCCCAGAATGTGGTTCCGACCGCGACCCCTGACCTTGGTTCCGACCGCCACGCCGGACCTTGGTTCCGACCGCCACCCCGGACCTTGGTTCCCACCGCCACCCCGTAACATGGTTCCCACCGCCACCCCAGACCTTGGTTCCGACCGCCACCCCGGACATTGGTTCGGACCGTCACCACGGAACTGGGTTCCAACCGCCATCCCGGACCTTGATTCCGACCGCCACCTCTGCCTTTTGTCCCGACCGCCACCCCGTAACATGTTTCCGACCGCCACCCCAGACCTTGGTTCCGACCGCCACCCCGGACCTTGGTTCCGACCGCCACCATGGAACTTGGTTCCGACCGCCACCCCAGACCTTGTTTCTGACCGCCACCCCGGACCTTGGTTCTGACCGCCACCCCGGACCTTGGTTCCGACCGCCACCACGGAACTTGGTTCCGACCGCCACCATGGAACTTGGTTCCGACCGCCACCCCAGACCTTGTTTCTGACCGCCACCCCGGACCTTGGTTCTGACCGCCACCCCGGACCTTGGTTCCGACCGCCACCACGGAACTTGGTTCCGACCGCCACCCTGGACTATGGTCCGACCGCCACCCCGGACCTTGGTTCCGACCACAGCCCCGGACATTGGTTCCGACCGCCACCCCGGATCTTGGTTCCAACCGCCACACCGAACCTTGGTTCCGACCACCACATCGGACATTGGTTCCGACCGCCACCCCGGACATTGGTTCCGCCCCCGATCTCGGACCTTGGTTCCGACCGCCAACCCGGACCTAGGTTCCGACCACCACCCGGACCTTGGTTCCGACCGCCACCCCAGACCTTGGTTCCAACCGTCACCCCGACCTTGGATCCAAACGCCACTCCGGACCTTCGTTCCGACCGCCACCCCGGACCTTGGGTCCGACGGTCACCCCGTAACTTGGTTCCGACCGCCACCCCAGACCTTTGTTCCGACTGCCACCCCAGACCTTCGATCCGACCGCCAACCCAGAACATGGTTCCGACCGCCACCCCTGAACTTGGTTCCGACCGCCACGCCGGACCTTCGTTCCGACCGACCCCCCGGACTTTGGTTCCGACCGCCACCCCGGACTTTGGTTCCGACCGCCACTCCGGGCCTTGGTTCCGACCGCCACCCCGGACCTTGGTTCCGACCGCCACCCCAGAACGTGGTTCCGACCGCCACCCCTGACCTTGGTTCCGACCGCCACGCCGGACCTTGTTTCCGACCGCCCTCTCGGAACTTGGTTCCGACCGCCACCACGGAACATGGTTCCGACCGCCACTCCGGACATTGGCTCTGACCGCCACCCCGGACCTTCGTTCCGACCGCCGCCCCGGACCACGGTTCCGACCGCCGCCCCGGACCTTGGTTCCGACCGCCACCCCGGACCTTCGTTCCGACCGCCACCTCGGACATTGGTTCCGACCGCCACCCCGGACATTGGGTCCGACTGATACCGCGGACCTTGGGTTCTGACCGCCAACCCGGGCCTTGGTTCCGCCCGCCACCTCGGACATTTGTTCCGAATGCCAAACCGGACCTTGGTACCGACCTCCACCCTGGACCTTGGTTCCAACTGTCACCCCGGACCTTGGTTCCGACCCCCAACCCGGACCTTGGTTCCGACTGCCACCTTGGCTTCTGACCGCCACGCCGGACTTTGGCTCCGACAGCCACCGTGGACCTTGTTTCTGACCGCCACCCTGGAACGTGGTTCCGACTGCCACCCCGGACCTCGGTTCCGACCACCACTCCGGACCTTGGTTCCGACTACCACCCCGGACCTTGGTTCAGACCGCCGCCCCGGACCTTGTTCCGACCGCCAACCCGGACCTTGGTTCCAACCGCAACCCCGGACCTTGGTTCCGACCACCACCTCGGACATTGGTTCCGACCGCCACCCCTGACTTGATTCCGCCCGCCACCTCGGACATTGGTTCCGACCGCCACCCCGGACCTTATTTCCGACCGCCACCCAAGACCTTGGTTCTGACCGTCACCCCAGACCTTGGTTCCAAACGCCACCCCGGACCTTGGTTCCGACCGCCAACCCGGACCTTGGGTCCGACCGCCACCCCGGACCTTGATTCCACCCGCCACCCCGGCCCTTGGTTCCGACCGCCACCCCGGAGCTTGGTTCCGACCGCCAACACGGACCTTGGGTCCGACCGCCACCCCGGACCTTGATTCCGCCCGCCACCCCGGCCCTTGGTTCCGACCGCCACCCCGTAACTTGGTTCCGAACGCCACCCCAGACCTTTTTTCCGACCGCCACCCCGGACCTTGGTTCCGACCGCCACCCAAGAATGTGGTTCCGACCGCCACCCCTGACCTTGGTTCCGACCGCCACGCCGGACCTTGGTTCCGACCGCCACCCCGGACCTTTGTTCCCACTGCCACCCCGTAACATGGTTCCGACCGCCACCCCAGACCTTGGTTCCGACCGCCACCCCGGACCTTGGTTCCGACCGCCACCACGGAACTTGGTTCCGACCGCCACCCCAGACCTTGTTTCCGACCGCCACCCCGGACCTTGGTTCCGACCGCCACCCCGGACCTTGGTTCCGACCGCCACCACGGAACTTGGTTCCGACCGCCACCCTGGACTATGGTCCGACCACCAACCCAGAACGTGGTTCCGACCGCCACCCCTGAACTTGGTTCCGACCGCCACGCCGGACCTTGGTTCCGACCCCCCCCGGACCGTGGTTCCGACCGCCACCACGGAACTTGGTTCCGACCGCCACCCCGGACTTTGGTTCCGACCGCCACCCCGGACCTTGGTTCCGACCGCCACCCCGGACCTTGGTTCCGACCGCCACCCCAGAACGTGGTTCCGACCGCCACCCCTGACCTTGGTTCCGACCGCCACGCCGGACCTTGTTTCCGACCGCCGTCCTGGACCTTGATTCCGACCGCCACAACGGAACATGGTTCCGACCACCACCCCGGACATTGGCTCCGACCGCCACCCCGGACCTTGGTTCCGACCGCTACCCCGCACCTTGGTTCCGACCGCCACGCCGGACCTTGGTTCCGACCGCCACCCCGGAACTTGGTTCCGACAGCCACCTCAGACCTTGGTTCCGACCGCCAACCCGGACCTTGGTTCCGACCGCCTCCCCGGACCTTACGTCCAACCGCCACCCCGGACCTTGTTTCCAACCGCCACCCCGGACCATGGTTCCACCCACGACCCCGGACCTTCGTTTCGACCGCCAACCCGGACCTTAGTTCT
Source organism: Mustelus asterias (assembly GCF_964213995.1). Classification (NCBI taxonomy): domain Eukaryota; kingdom Metazoa; phylum Chordata; class Chondrichthyes; order Carcharhiniformes; family Triakidae; genus Mustelus; species Mustelus asterias. The sequence continues at coordinate 57,209 of NW_027590339.1, read as the reverse complement.
GACCGCCACCCCGGACCTTGGGTCCAACCGCCACCCCGGACCTTGATTCTGCCCACCACCCCGGCCTTTGGTTCCGACCGCCACCCCGTAACTTGGTTCCGACCGCCAGTCCAGGCGTTGGTTCCAACCGCCACCCCGGACCTTGGTTCCTACCGCCACCACGGAACTTGGTTCTCACCGCCACCCCGGACTTTGGTTCCGACCGCCACCCCGGACCTTGGTTCCGACCGCCGCCCTGGACCTTGTTTCCGACCGCCACCCCGGACCTTGGTTCCGACCACCACCCTGGACTTTGGATCCGACCGCCACCCCAGACCATTGTTCCGACCGCCACCCCGGACCTTGGTTCCGACTGTCCCCCCGGACCTTGGTTCCGACCGCCACCAAGGAAATTGGTTCCGACCGCCAACCCGGACTTTGGTTCCAACCCCCACCCCGGAATTGGTTCCGACCGCCAACCCGGACCTAGGTTCCGACCACCACCCGGACCTTGGTTCCGACCGCCACCCCAGACCTTGGTTCCGACCGTCACCCCGACCTTGGATCCAAACGCCACCCCGGACCTTGGTTCCGACCGTCACCCTGGACCTTGGGTCCGACGGTCACCCCGTAACTTGGTTCCGACCGCCACCCCAGACCTTTGTTCCGACCGCCACCCCAGTCCTTCGTTCCGACCGCCAACTCAGAACGTGGTTCCGACCGCCACCCCTGAACTGGGTTCCGACCGCCACGCCGGACCTTCGTTCCGACCGCCCCCCCGGACATTGGTTCCGACCGCCACCACGGAACCTGCTTCCGACCGCCACCCCGGACTTGGTTCCGACCGCCACCCCGGACCTTGGTTCCGACCGCCACCCCGGACCTTGGTTCCGACAACCACCCCAGAACGTGGTTCCGACCGCCACCCCTGACCTTGGTTCTGACTGACACGCCGGACCTTGTTTCCGACCGCCGTCCCGGACCTTGATTCCGACCGCCACCACGGAACATGGTTCCGACCACCACCCCGGACATTGGCTCCGACCGCCACCCCGGACCTTGGTTCCGACCGCTACCCCGCACCTTGGTTCCGACCGCCACGCCGGACCTTGGTTCCGACCGCCACCCCGGAACTTGGTTCGGACAGCCACCTCAGACCTTGGTTCCGACCGCAAACCCGGACCTTGGTTCCGACCGCCTCCCCGGACCTTACGTCCGACCGCCACCCCGGACCTTGTTTCCAACCGCCGCCCCGGACCATGGTTCCACCCACGACCCCGGACCTTCGTTTCGACCGCCAACCCGGACCTTAGTTCTGACCGCCACCCCGGACCTTGGGTCCGACCGCCACCCCGGACCTTGATTCTGCCCACCACCCCGGCCTTTGGTTCCGACCGCCACCCCGTAACTTGGTTCCGACCGCCAGTCCAGGCGTTGGTTCCAACCGCCACCCCGGACCTTGGTTCCGACCGCCACCACGGAACTTGGTTCTCACCGCCACCCCGGACTTTGGTTCCGTCCGCCACCCAAGCCTTTGGTTCCGACCGCCACCCCATAACTTGGTTCCGACCGCCACCCCAGGCCTTGGTTCCGACTGCCACCCCGGACCTTTTATCCGACCGCCACCACGGAACTTGGTTCCGACCGCCACCCCGGACTCTGGTTCCGAACGCCACCCCGGACCATCGTTCAGACCGCCGCCCCGGACCCTGGTTCCGACCGCCACCCCGGACGTTGGTTCCGACCGCCACCCTGGACCATGGTTCCGACCGCCACCTCGGACATTGGTTCCGCCCGCCAACCCGGACCTTGGGTCCGAACGCCACCCCGGACATTGATTCCGCCCGCCACCCCGGCCCTTGGTTCCGACCGCCACCCCGTAACTTGGTTCCGAACGCCACCCCTGACCTTTTTTCCGACCGCCACCCCGGACCTTGGTTCCGACCGCCACCCCAGAATGTGGTTCCGACCGCGACCCCTGACCTTGGTTCCGACCGCCACGCCGGACCTTGGTTCCGACCGCCACCCCGGACCTTGGTTCCCACCGCCACCCCGTAACATGGTTCCCACCGCCACCCCAGACCTTGGTTCCGACCGCCACCCCAGACATTGGTTCGGACCGTCACCACGGAACTGGGTTCCAACCGCCATCCCGGACCTTGATTCCGACCGCCACCCCTGCCTTTTGTCCCGACCGCCACCCCGTAACATGTTTCCGACCGCCACCCCAGACCTTGTTTCTGACCGCCACCCCGGACCTTGGTTCTGACCGCCACCCCGGACCTTGGTTCCGACCGCCACCACGGAACTTGGTTCCGACCGCCACCCTGGACTATGGTCCGACCGCCACCCCGGACCTTGGTTCCGACCACAGCCCCGGACATTGGTTCCGACCGCCACCCCGGACCTTGGTTCCAACCGCCACACCGAACCTTGGTTCCGACCACCACATCGGACATTGGTTCCAACCGCCACCCCGGACATTGGTTCCGCCCCCGATCTCGGACCTTGGTTCCGACCGCCAACCCGGACCTAGGTTCCGACCACCACCCGGACCTTGGTTCCGACCGCCACCCCAGACCTTGGTTCCAACCGTCACCCCGACCTTGGATCCAAACGCCACTCCGGACCTTCGTTCCGACCGCCACCCCGGACCTTGGGTCCGACGGTCACCCCGTAACTTGGTTCCGACCGCCACCCCAGACCTTTGTTCCGACCGCCACCCCAGACCTTCGATCCGACCGCCAACCCAGAACATGGTTCCGACCGCCACCCCTGAACTTGGTTCCGACCGCCACGCCGGACCTTCGTTCCGACCGACCCCCCGGACTTTGGTTCCGACCGCCACCCCGGACTTTGGTTCCGACCACCACTCCGGGCCTTGGTTCCGACCGCCACCCCGGACCTTGGTTCCGACCGCCACCCCAGAACGTGGTTCCGACCGCCACCCCTGACCTTGGTTCCGACCGCCACGCCGGACCTTGTTTCCGACCGCCCTCTCGGAACTTGGTTCCGACCGCCACCACGGAACATGGTTCCGACCGCCACTCCGGACATTGGCTCTGACCGCCACCCCGGACCTTCGTTCCGACCGCCGCCCCGGACCACGGTTCCGACCGCCGCCCCGGACCTTGGTTCCGACCGCCACCCCGGACCTTCGTTCCGACCGCCACCTCGGACATTGGTTCCGACCGCCACCCCGGACATTGGGTCCGACTGATACCGCGGACCTTGGGTTCTGACCGCCAACCCGGGCCTTGGTTCCGCCCGCCACCTCGGACATTTGTTCCGAATGCCAAACCGGACCTTGGTACCGACCTCCACCCTGGACCTTGGTTCCAACTGTCACCCCGGACCTTGGTTCCGACCCCCAACCCGGACCTTGGTTCCGACTGCCACCTTGGCTTCTGACCGCCACGCCGGACCTTGGCTCCGACAGCCACCGTGGACCTTGTTTCTGACCGCCACCCTGGAACGTGGTTCCGACTGCCACCCCGGACCTTGGTTCCGGCCGCCTCCCCGGACCATGGTTCCGACTGCCAAACCGGACCTTGGTTCCGACCGCCTCCCCGGACATTGGTTCCGACTGCCACCCTGAACCTTGGTTACGACCGCCCCCCGGACCTTGGTTCCGACCGCCCCCCCGGACGTTGGTTCCGACTGCCAGACCTGACATTGGTTCCGACCGTCACCTCAGACTTGGTTCCGACCGCCACTCCGGACCATGGTTCAGAACACCACCCCGGACCTTGTTTACGACCGCCCCCCCGGACCTTGGTTCCGACCGCTACCCCGCACCTTGGTTCCGACCGCCACGCCGGACCTTGGTTCCGACCGCCACCCCGGAACTTGGTTCCGACAGCCACCTCAGACCTTGGTTCCGACCGCCAACCCGGACCTTGGTTCCGACCGCCTCCCCGGACCTTACGTCCGACCGCCACCCCGGACCTTGTTTCCAACCGCCGCCCCGGACCATGGTTCCACCCACGACCCCGGACCTTCGTTTCGACCGCCAACCCGGACCTTAGTTCTGACCGCCACCCCGGACCTTGGGTCCGACCGCCACCCCGGACCTTGATTCTGCCCACCACCCCGGCCTTTGGTTCCGACCGCCACCCCGTAACGTGGTTCCGACCTCCAGTCCAGGCGTTGGTTCCAACCGCCACCCCGGACCTTGGTTCCGACCGCCACCACGGAACTTGGTTCTCACCGCCACCCCGGACTTTGGTTCCGACCGCCACCCCGGACCTTGGTTCCGACCGCCGCCCTGGACCTTGGTTCCGACCGCCACCCCGGACCTTGGTTCCGACCACCACCTCGGCCCTTGGTTCCGACCGCCACCCTGGACTTTGGATCCGACCGCCACCCCAGACCATTGTTCCGACCGCCACCCCGGACCTTGGTTCCGACCGTCCCCCCGGACCTTGGTTCCGACCGCCACCAAGGAAATTGGTTCCGACCGCCAACCCGGACATTGGTTCCGACCCCCACCCCGGAATTGGTTCCGACCGCCAACCCGGACCTAGGTTCCGACCACCACCCGGACCTTGGTTCCGACCGCCACCCCAGACCTTGGTTCCGACCGTCACCCCGACCTTGGATCCAAACGCCACCCCGGACCTTGGTTCCGACCGTCACCCCGGACCTTGGGTCCGACGGTCACCCCGTAACTTGGTTCCGACCGCCACCCCAGACCTTTGTTCCGACCGCCACCCCAGTCCTTCGTTCCGACCGCCAACTCAGAACGTGGTTCCGACCGCCACCCCTGAACTGGGTTCCGACCGCCACGCCGGACCTTCGTTCCGACCGCCCCCCCGGACATTGGTTCCGACCGCCACCCCGGAACCTGCTTCCGACCGCCACCCCGGACTTTGGTTCCGACCGCCACCCCGGACCTTGGTTCCGACCGCCACCCCGGACCTTGGTTCCGACAACCACCCCAGAACGTGGTTCCGACCGCCACCCCTGACCTTGGTTCTGACTGACACGCCGGACCTTGTTTCCGACCGCCGTCCCGGACCTTGAATCCGACCGCCACCACGGAACATGGTTCCGACCACCACCCCGGACATTGGCTCCGACCGCCACCCCGGACCTTGGTTCCGACCGCTACCGCGCACCTTGGTTCCGACCGCCACGCCGGACCTTGGTTCCGACCGCCACCCAGGAACTTGGTTCGGACAGCCACCTCAGACCTTGGTTCCGACCGCCAACCCGGACCTTGGTTCCGACCGCCTCCCCGGACCTTACGTCCGACCGCCACGCCGGACCTTGTTTCCAACCGCCGCCCCGTACCATGGTTCCACCCACGACCCCGGACCTTCGTTTCGACCGCCAACCCGGACCTTAGTTCTGACCGCCACCACGGACCTTGGGTCCGACCGCCACCCCGGACCTTGATTCTGCCAACCACCCCGGCCTTTGGTTCCGACCGCCACCCCGTAACTTGGTTCCGACCGCTAGTCCAGGCGTTGGTTCCAACCGCCACCCCGGACCTTGGTTCCGACCGCCACCACGGAACTTGGTTCTCACCGCCACCCCGGACTTTGGTTCCGTCCGCCACCCCAGCCTTTGGTTCCGACCGCCACCCCATAACTTGGTTCCGACCGCCACCCCAGGCCTTGGTTCCGACTGCCACCCCGGACCTTTTTTCCGACCGCCACCACGGAACTTGGTTCCGACCGCCACCCCGGACTCTGGTTCCGAACGCCACCCCGGACCATCGTTCAGACCGCCGCCCCGGACCCTGGTTCCGACCGCCACCCCGGACGTTGGTTCCGACCGCCACCCCGGACCATGGTTCCGACCGCCAACTCGGACATTGGTTCCGCCCGCCAACCCGGACCTTGGGTCCGACCGCCACCCCGGACCTTGATTCCGCCCGCCACCCCGGCCCTTGGTTCCGACCGCCACCCCGTAACTTGGTTCCGAACGCCACCCCTGACCTTTTTTCCGACCGCCACCCCGGACCTTGGTTCCGACCGCCACCCCAGAATGTGGTTCCGACCGCGACCCCTGACCTTGGTTCCGACCGCCACGCCGGACCTTGGTTCCGACCGCCACCCCGGACCTTGGTTCCCACCGCCACCCCGTAACATGGTTCCCACCGCCACCCCAGACCTTGGTTCCGACCGCCACCCCGCACATTGGTTCGGACCGTCACCACGGAACTGGGTTCCAACCGCCACCCCGGACCTTGATTCCGACCGCCACCCCTGCCTTTTGTCCCGACCGCCACCCCGTAACATGTTTCCGACCGCCACCCCAGACCTTGGTTCCGACCGCCACCCCGGACCTTGGTTCCGACCGCCACCACGGAACTTGGTTCCGACCGCCACCCCAGACCTTGTTTCTGACCGCCACCCCGGACCTTGGTTCTGACCGCCACCCCGGACCTTGGTTCCGACCGCCACCACGGAACTTGGTTCCGACCGCCACCCTGGACTATGGTCCGACCGCCACCCCGGACCTTGGTTCCGACCACAGCCCCGGACATTGGTTCCGACCGCCACCCCGGACCTTAGTTCCAACCGCCACACCGAACCTTGGTTCCGACCACCACATCGGACATTGGTTCCGACCGCCAACCCGGACCTAGGTTCCGACCACCACCCGGACCTTGGTTCCGACCGCCACCCCAGACCTTGGTTCCAACCGTCACCCCGACCTTGGATCCAAACGCCACTCCGGACCTTCGTTCCGACCGCCACCCCGGACCTTGGGTCCGACGGTCACCCCGTAACTTGGTTCCGACCGCCACCCCAGACCTTTGTTCCGACCGCCACCCCAGACCTTCGATCCGACCGCCAACCCAGAACATGGTTCCGACCGCCACCCCTGAACTTGGTTCCGACCGCCACGCCGGACCTTCGTTCCGACCGACCCCGCGGACTTTGGTTCCGACCGCCACCTCGGACTTTGGTTCCGACCGCCACTCCGGGCCTTGGTTCCGACCGCCACCCCGGACCTTGGTTCCGACCGCCACCCCAGAACGTGGTTCCGACCGCCACCCCTGACCTTGGTTCCGACCGCCACGCCGGACCTTGTTTCCGACCGCCCTCCCGGACCTTGGTTCCGACCGCCACCACGGAACATGGTTCCGACCGCCACTCCAGACATTGGCTCCGACCGCCACCCCGGACCTTCGTTCCGACCGCCGCCCCGGACCACGGTTCCGACCGCCGCCCCGGACCTTGGTTCCGACCGCCACCCCGGACCTTCGTTCCGACCGCCACCTCGGACATTGGTTCCGACCGCCACCCCGGACATTGGGTCCGACTGATACCGCGGACCTTGGGTTCTGACCGCCAACCCGGGCCTTGGTTCCGCCCGCCACCTCGGACATTTGTTCCGAATGCCAAACCGGACCTTGGTACCGACCTCCACCCTGGACCTTGGTTCCAACTGTCACCCCGGACCTTGGTTCCGACCCCCAACCCGGACCTTGGTTCCGACTGCCACCTTGGCTTCTGACCGCCACGCCGGACCTTGGCTCCGAAAGCCACCGTGGACCTTGTTTCTGACCGCCACCCTCGAACGTGGTTCCGACTGCCACCCCGGACCTTGGTTCCGGCCGCCTCCCCGGACCATGGTTCCGACTGCCACACCGGACCTTGGTTCCGACCGCCTCCCCGGACATTGGTTCCGACTGCCACCCTGAACCTTGGTTACGACCGCCCCCCGGACCTTGGTTCCGACCGCCCCCCCGGACGTTGTTTCCGACTGCCAGACCTGACATTGGTTCCGACCGTCACCTCAGACTTGGTTCCGACCGCCACTCCGGACCATGGTTCAGAACACCACCCCGGACCTTGTTTACGACCGCCCCCCCGGACCTTGGTTCCGACCGCCCCCCCGGACCTTGGTTCCGACCGCCACCCCGGAACGTGGTTCCGACCGCCACCCCGGACCTTGGTTGCGACCGCCACCCCGGACCTTGTTTCCGACCTCCAGCCCGGACCTTGATTCCGACCGTCACCCCGGACCTTGGTTCCGACCGCCAACCCGGACCTTGATTCCGACCGCCACGCCGGACCTTGGTTCTGACCGCTACCCCGGACCTTGGTTCCGACCGCCACCTCAGACTTTGTTACGACCGCCACCCCGGACCTTGGTTCCAACCGCCACCCCGGACCTTGGTTCCGACCGCCACCCCGTACCTTGGTTCCGACTGCCACCCCGGACCTTGTTTCCGACCGCCACCCCGGACCATGGTTCCACCCACGACCCCGGACCTTCGTTTCGACCGCCAACCCGGACCTTAGTTCCGACCGCCATCCCTGACCTTGGGTCCGACTGCCACCCCGGACCTTGATTCTGCCCGCCACCCCGGCCTTTGGTTCCAACCGCCACCCCGTAACTTGGTTCCGACCGCCATCCCAGGCCTTGGTTCCGACCGCCACCTCGGACCTTGGTTCCCACTGCGACCCCGGACTTTGGTTCCGACCGCCACCCCGGACCTTGGTTCCGACCGCCGCCCCGGACCTTGGTTCCGACCACCACCTCGGCCGTTGGTTCCGACCGCCACCCTGGACTTTGGATCCGACCGCCACCCCAGACCATTGTTCCGACCGCCACCCCAGACCTTGGTTCCGACCGTCCCCCGGGACCTTGGTTCCGACCGCCACCAAGGAAATTGGTTCCGACCGCCAACCCGGACTTTGGTTCCGACCCCCACCCCGGAATTGGTTCCGACCGCCAACCCGGACCTAGGTTCCGACCACCACCCGGACCTTGGTTCCGACCGCCACCCCAGACCTTGGTTCCAACCGTCACCCCGACCTTGGATCCAAACGCCACTCCGGACCTTCGTTCCGACCGCCACCCCGGACCTTGGGTCCGACGGTCAACCCGTAACTTGGTTCCGACCGCCACCCCAGACCTTTGTTCCGACCGCCACCCCAGACCTTCGATCCGACCGCCAACCCAGAACATGGTTCCGACCGCCACCCCTGAACTTGGTTCCGACCGCCACGCCGGACCTTCGTTCCGACCGACCCCCCGGACTTTGGTTCCGACCGCCACCCCGGACTTTGGTTCCGACCGCCACTCCGGGCCTTGGTTCCGACCGCCACCCCGGACCTTGGTTCCGACCGCCACCCCAGAACGTGGTTCCGACCGCCACCCCTGACCTTGGTTCCGACCGCCACGCCGGACCTTGTTTCCGACCGCCCTCCCGGACCTTGGTTCCGACCGCCACCACGGAACATGGTTCCGACCGCCACTCCGGACATTGGCTCCGACCGCCACCCCGGACCTTCGTTCCGACCGCCGCCCCGGACCACGGTTCCGACCGCCGCCCCGGAACTTGGTTCCGACCGCCACCCCGGACCTTCGTTCCGACCGCCACCTCGGACATTGGTTCCGACCGCCACCCCGGACATTGGGTCCGACTGATACCGCGGACCTTGGGTTCTGACCGCCAACCCGGGCCTTGGTTCCGCCCGCCACCTCGGACATTTGTTCCGAATGCCAAGCCGGACCTTGGTACCGACCTCCACCCTGGACCTTGGTTCCAACTGTCACCCCGGACCTTGGTTCCGACCCCCAACCCGGACCTTGGTTCCGACTGCCACCTTGGCTTCTGACCGCCACGCCGGACCTTGGCTCCGACAGCCACCGTCGACCTTGTTTCTGACCGCCACCCTGGAACGTGGTTCCGACTGCCACCCCGGACCTTGGTTCCGGCCGCCTCCCCGGACCATGGTTCCGACTGCCACACCGGACCTTGGTTCCGACCGCCTCCCCGGACATTGGTTCCGACTGCCACCCTGAACCTTGGTTACGACCGCCCCCCGGACCTTGGTTCCGACCGCCCCCCCGGACGTTGGTTCCGACTGCCAGACCTGACATTGGTTCCGACCGTCACCTCAGACTTGGTTCCGACCGCCACTCCGGACCATGGTTCAGAACACCACCCCGGACCTTGTTTACGACCGCCCCCCCGGACCTTGGTTCCGACCGCCCCCCCGGACCTTGGTTCCGACCGCCACCCCGGAACGTGGTTCCGACCGCCACCCCGGACCTTGGTTGCGACCGCCACCCCGGACCTTGTTTCCGACCTCCAGCCCGGACCTTGGTTCCGACCGTCACCCCGGACCTTGGTTCCGATCGCCAACCCGGACCTTCATTCCGACCGCCACGCCGGACCTTGGTTCTGACCGCTACCCCGGACCTTGGTTCCGACCGCCATCCCAGGCCTTGGTTCCGACCGCCACCTCGGACCTTGGTTCCCACTGCGACCCCGGACTTTGGTTCCGACCGCCACCCCGGACCTTGGTTCCGACCGCCGCCCCGGACCTTGGTTCCGACCACCACCTCGGCCGTTGGTTCCGACCGCCACCCTGGACTTTGGATCCGACCGCCACCCCAGACCATTGTTCCGACCGCCACCCCGGACCTTGGTTCCGACCGTCCCCCGGGACCTTGGTTCCGACCGCCACCAAGGAAATTGGTTCCGACCGCCAACCCGGACTTTGGTTCCGACCCCCACCCCGGAATTGGTTCCGACCGCCAACCCGGACCTAGGTTCCGACCACCACCCGGACCTTGGTTCCGACCGCCACCCCAGACCTTGGTTCCAACCGTCACCCCGACCTTGGATCCAAACGCCACTCCGGACCTTCGTTCCGACCGCCACCCCGGACCTTGGGTCCGACGGTCAACCCGTAACTTGGTTCCGACCGCCACCCCAGACCTTTGTTCCGACCGCCACCCCAGACCTTCGATCCGACCGCCAACCCAGAACATGGTTCCGACCGCCACCCCTGAACTTGGTTCCGACCGCCACGCCGGACCTTCGTTCCGACCGACCCCCCGGACTTTGGTTCCGACCGCCACCCCGGACTTTGGTTCCGACCGCCACTCCGGGCCTTGGTTCCGACCGCCACCCCGGACCTTGGTTCCGACCGCCACCCCAGAACGTGGTTCCGACCGCCACCCCTGACCTTGGTTCCGACCGCCACGCCGGACCTTGTTTCCGACCGCCCTCCCGGACCTTGGTTCCGACCGCCACCACGGAACATGGTTCCGACCGCCACTCCGGACATTGGCTCCGACCGCCACCCCGGACCTTCGTTCCGACCGCCGCCCCGGACCACGGTTCCGACCGCCGCCCCGGAACTTGGTTCCGACCGCCACCCCGGACCTTCGTTCCGACCGCCACCTCGGACATTGGTTCCGACCGCCACCCCGGACATTGGGTCCGACTGATACCGCGGACCTTGGGTTCTGACCGCCAACCCGGGCCTTGGTTCCGCCCGCCACCTCGGACATTTGTTCCGAATGCCAAGCCGGACCTTGGTACCGACCTCCACCCTGGACCTTGGTTCCAACTGTCACCCCGGACCTTGGTTCCGACCCCCAACCCGGACCTTGGTTCCGACTGCCACCTTGGCTTCTGACCGCCACGCCGGACCTTGGCTCCGACAGCCACCGTCGACCTTGTTTCTGACCGCCACCCTGGAACGTGGTTCCGACTGCCACCCCGGACCTTGGTTCCGGCCGCCTCCCCGGACCATGGTTCCGACTGCCACACCGGACCTTGGTTCCGACCGCCTCCCCGGACATTGGTTCCGACTGCCACCCTGAACCTTGGTTACGACCGTCCCCCGGACGTTGGTTCCGACTGCCAGACCTGACATTGGTTCCGACCGTCACCTCAGACTTGGTTCCGACCGCCACTCCGGACCATGGTTCAGAACACCACCCCGGACCTTGTTTACGACCGCCCCCCCGGACCTTGGTTCCGACCGCCCCCCCGGACCTTGGTTCCGACCGCCACCCCGGAACGTGGTTCCGACCGCCACCCCGGACCTTGGTTGCGACCGCCACCCCGGACCTTGTTTCCGACCTCCAGCCCGGACCTTGGTTCCGACCGTCACCCCGGACCTTGGTTCCGATCGCCAACCCGGACCTTGATTCCGACCGCCACGCCGGACCTTGGTTCTGACCGCTACCCCGGACCTTGGTTCCGACCGCCACCTCAGACTTTGTTACGACCGCCACCCCGGACCTTGGTTCCAACCGCCACCCCGGACCTTGGTTCCGACCGCCACCCCGTACCTTGGTTCCGACTGCCACCCCGGACCTTGTTTCCGACCGCCACCCCGGACCATGGTTCCACCCACGACCCCGGACCTTCGTTTCGACCGCCAACCCGGACCTTAGTTCCGACCGCCATCCCTGACCTTGGGTCCGACTGCCACCCCGGACCTTGATTCTGCCCGCCACCCCGGCCTTTGGTTCCAACCGCCACCCCGTAACTTGGTTCCGACCGCCATCCCAGGCCTTGGTTCCGACCGCCACCTCGGACCTTGGTTCCCACTGCGACCCCGGACTTTGGTTCCGACCGCCACCCCGGACCTTGGTTCCGACCGCCGCCCCGGACCTTGGTTCCGACCACCACCTCGGCCGTTGGTTCCGACCGCCACCCTGGACTTTGGATCCGACCGCCACCCCAGACCATTGTTCCGACCGCCACCCCGGACCTTGGTTCCGACCGTCCCCCGGGACCTTGGTTCCGACCGCCACCAAGGAAATTGGTTCCGACCGCCACCCCGGACCTTGGTTCCGACCGTCCCCCGGGACCTTGGTTCCGACCGCCACCAAGGAAATTGGTTCCGACCGCCAACCCGGACTTTGGTTCCGACCCCCACCCCGGAATTGGTTCCAACCGCCTAACCGGACCTAGGTTCCGACCACCACCCGGACCTTGGTTCCGACCGCCACCCCAGACCTTGTTTCCGACCGTCACCCCGACCTTGGATCCAAACGCCACCCCGGACCTTGGTTCCGACCGCCACCCCGGACCTTGGGTCCGACGGTCACCCCGTAACTTGGTTCCGACCGCCACCCCAGACCTTTGTTCCGACCGCCACCCCAGTCCTTCGTTCCGACCGCCAACTCAGAACGTGGTTCCGACCGCCACCCCTGAACTGGGTTCCGACCACCACGCCGGACCTTCGTTCCGACCGCCCCCCCGGACCTTGGTTCCGACCGCCACCACGGAACCTGCTTCCGACCGCCACCCCAGACTTTGGTTCCGACCGCCACCCCGGACCTTGGTTCCGACCGCCACCCCGGACCTTGGTTCCGACAACCACCCCAGAACGTGGTTCCGACCGACACCCCTGACCTTGGTTCCGACTGACACGCCGGACCTTGTTTCCGACCGCCGTCCTGGACCTTGATTCCGACCGCCACCACGGAACATGGTTCCGACCACCACCCCGGACATTGGCTCCGACCGCCACCCCGGACCTTGGTTCCGACCGCTACCCCGCACCTTGGTTCCGACCGCCACGCCGGACCTTGGTTCCGACCGCCACCCCGGAACTTGGTTCCGACAGCCACCTCAGACCTTGGTTCCGACCGCCAACCCGGACCTTGGTTCCGACCGCCTCCCCGGACCTTACGTCTGACCGCTACCCCGGACCTTTTTTCCAACCGCCACCCCGGACCATGGTTCCACCCACGACCCCGGACCTTCGTTTCGACCGCCAACCCGGACCTTAGTTCTGACCGCCACCCCGGACCTTGGGTCTGACCGCCACCCCGGACCTTGATTCTGCCCACCACCCCGGCCTTTGGTTCCGACCGCCACCCCGTAACTTGGTTCCAACCGCCAGTCCAGGCGTTGGTTCCAACCGCCACCCCGGACCTTGGTTCCGACCGCCACCACGGAACTTGGTTCTCACCGCCACCCCGGAATTTGGTTCCGCCCGCCACCCCAGCCTTTGGTTCCGACCGCCACCCCATAACTTGGTTCCGACCGCCACCCCAGGCCTTGGTTCCGACTGCCACCCCGGACCTTTTTTCCGACCGCCACCACGGAACTTGGTTCCGACCGCCACCCCGGTCTCTGGTTCCGAACGCCACCCCGGACCATCGTTCTGACCGCCGCCCCGGACCTTGGTTCCGACCGCCACCCCGGACGTTGGTTCCGACCGCCACCCCGGACCATGGTTCCGACCGCCACCTCGGACATTGGTTCCGCCCGCCAACCCGGACCTTGGGTCCGACCGCCACCCCGCACCTTGATTCCGCCCGCCACCCCGGCCCTTGGTTCCGACCGCCACCCCGTAACTTGGTTCCGAACGCCACCCCAGACTTTTTTTCCGACCGCCACCCCGGACCTTGGTTCCGACCGCCACCCCAGAATGTGGTTCCGACCGCGACCCCTGACCTTGGATCCGACCGCCACCCCAGACCATTGTTCCGACCGCCACCCCGGACCTTGGTTCCGACCGTCCCCCGGGACCTTGGTTCCGACCGCCACCAAGGAAATTGGTTCCGACCGCCAACCCGGACTTTGGTTCCGACCCCCACCCCGGAATTGGTTCCGACCGCCTAACCGGACCTAGGTTCCGACCACCACCCGGACCTTGGTTCCGACCGCCACCCCAGACCTTGGTTCCGACCGTCACCCCGACCTTGGATCCAAACGCCACCCCGGACCTTGGTTCCGACCGCCACCCCGGACCTTGGGTCCGACGGTCACCCCGTAACTTGGTTCCGACCGCCACCCCAGACCTTTGTTCCGACCGCCACCCCAGTCCTTCGTTCCGACCGCCAACTCAGAACGTGGTTCCGACCGCCACCCCTGAACTGGGTTCCGACCACCACGCCGGACCTTCGTTCCGACCGCCCCCCCGGAACTTGGTTCCGACCGCCACCACGGAACCTGCTTCCGACCGCCACCCCAGACTTTGGTTCCGACCGCCACCCCGGACCTTGGTTCCGACCGCCACCCCGGACCTTGGTTCCGACAACCACCCCAGAACGTGGTTCCGACCGACACCCCTGACCTTGGTTCCGACTGACACGCCGGACCTTGTTTCCGACCGCCGTCCTGGACCTTGATTCCGACCGCCACCACGGAACATGGTTCCGACCACCACCCCGGACATTGGCTCCGACCGCCACCCCGGACCTTGGTTGCGACCGCCACCCCGGACCTTGTTTCCGACCTCCAGCCCGGACCTTGGTTCCGACCGTCACCCCGGACCTTGGTTCCGATCGCCAACCCGGACCTTGATTCCGACCGCCACGCCGGACCTTGGTTCTGACCGCTACCCCGGACCTTGGTTCCGACCGCCACCTCAGACTTTGTTACGACCGCCACCCCGGACCTTGGTTCCAAACGCCACCCCGGACCTTGGTTCCGACCGCCACCCCGTACCTTGGTTCCGACTGCCACCCCGGACCTTGTTTCCGACCGCCACCCCGGACCATGGTTCCACCCACGACCCCGGACCTTCGTTTCGACCGCCAACCCGGACCTTAGTTCCGACCGCCATCCCTGACCTTGGGTCCGACTGCCACCCCGGACCTTGATTCTGACCGCCACCCCGGCCTTTGGTTCCAACCGCCACCCCGTAACTTGGTTCCGACCGCCATCCCAGGCCTTGGTTCCGACCGCCACCTCGGACCTTGGTTCCCACTGCGACCCCGGACTTTGGTTCCGACCGCCACCCCGGACCTTGGTTCCGACCGCCGCCCCGGACCTTGGTTCCGACCACCACCTCGGCCGTTGGTTCCGACCGCCACCCTGGACTTTGGATCCGACCGCCACCCCAGACCATTGTTCCGACCGCCACCCCGGACCTTGGTTCCGACCGTCCCCCGGGACCTTGGTTCCGACCGCCACCAAGGAAATTGGTTCCGACCGCCAACCCGGACTTTGGTTCCGACCCCCACCCCGGAATTGGTTCCGACCGCCTAACCGGACCTAGGTTCCGACCACCACCCGGACCTTGGTTCCGACCGCCACCCCAGACCTTGGTTCCGACCGTCACCCCGACCTTGGATCCAAACGCCACCCCGGACCTTGGTTCCGACCGCCACCCCGGACCTTGGGTCCGACGGTCACCCCGTAACTTGGTTCCGACCGCCACCCCAGACCTTTGTTCCGACCGCCACCCCAGTCCTTCGTTCCGACCGCCAACTCAGAACGTGGTTCCGACCGCCACCCCTGAACTGGGTTCCGACCACCACGCCGGACCTTCGTTCCGACCGCCCCCCCGGACCTTGGTTCCGACCGCCACCACGGAACCTGCTTCCGACCGCCACCCCAGACTTTGGTTCCGACCGCCACCCCGGACCTTGGTTCCGACCGCCACCCCGGACCTTGGTTCCGACAACCACCCCAGAACGTGGTTCCGACCGACACCCCTGACCTTGGTTCCGACTGACACGCCGGACCTTGTTTCCGACCGCCGTCCTGGACCTTGATTCCGACCGCCACCACGGAACATGGTTCCGACCACCACCCCGGACATTGGCTCCGACCGCCACCCCGGACCTTGGTTCCGACCGCTACCCCGCACCTTGGTTCCGACCGCCACGCCGGACCTTGGTTCCGACCGCCACCCCGGAACTTGGTTCCGACAGCCACCTCAGACCTTGGTTCCGACCGCCAACCCGGACCTTGGTTCCGACCGCCTCCCCGGACCTTACGTCTGACCGCTACCCCGGACCTTTTTTCCAACCGCCACCCCGGACCATGGTTCCACCCACGACCCCGGACCTTCGTTTCGACCGCCAACCCGGACCTTAGTTCTGACCGCCACCCCGGACCTTGGGTCTGACCGCCACCCCGGACCTTGATTCTGCCACCACCCCGGCCTTTGGTTCCGACCGCCACCCCGTAACTTGGTTCCAACCGCCAGTCCAGGCGTTGGTTCCAACCGCCACCCCGGACCTTGGTTCCGACCGCCACCACGGAACTTGGTTCTCACCGCCACCCCGGAATTTGGTTCCGCCCGCCACCCCAGCCTTTGGTTCCGACCGCCACCCCATAACTTGGTTCCGACCGCCACCCCAGGCCTTGGTTCCGACTGCCACCCCGGACCTTTTTTCCTACCGCCACCACGGAACTTGGTTCCGACCGCCACCCCGGTCTCTGGTACCGAACGCCACCCCGGACCATCGTTCTGACCGCCGCCCCGGACCTTGGTTCCGACCGCCACCCCGGACGTTGGTTCCGACCGCCACCCCGGACCATGGTTCCGACCGCCACCTCGGACATTGGTTCCGCCCGCCAACCCGGACCTTGGGTCCGACCGCCACCCCGCGCCTTGATTCCGCCCGCCACCCCGGCCCTTGGTTCCGACCGCCACCCCGTAACTTGGTTCCGAACGCCACCCCAGACTTTTTTTCCGACCGCCACCCCGGACCTTGGTTCCGACCGCCACCCCAGAATGTGGTTCCGACCGCGACCCCTGACCTTGGATCCGACCGCCACCCCAGACCATTGTTCCGACCGCCACCCCGGACCTTGGTTCCGACCGTCCCCCGGGACCTTGGTTCCGACCGCCACCAAGGAAATTGGTTCCGACCGCCAACCCGGACTTTGGTTCCGACCCCCACCCCGGAATTGGTTCCGACCGCCTAACCGGACCTAGGTTCCGACCACCACCCGGACCTTGGTTCCGACCGCCACCCCAGACCTTGGTTCCGACCGTCACCCCGACCTTGGATCCAAACGCCACCCCGGACCTTGGTTCCGACCGCCACCCCGGACCTTGGGTCCGACGGTCACCCCGTAACTTGGTTCCGACCGCCACCCCAGACCTTTGTTCCGACCGCCACCCCAGTCCTTCGTTCCGACCGCCAACTCAGAACGTGGTTCCGACCGCCACCCCTGAACTGGGTTCCGACCACCACGCCGGACCTTCGTTCCGACCGCCCCCCCGGACCTTGGTTCCGACCGCCACCACGGAACCTGCTTCCGACCGCCACCCCAGACTTTGGTTCCGACCGCCACCCCGGACCTTGGTTCCGACCGCCACCCCGGACCTTGGTTCCGACAACCACCCCAGAACGTGGTTCCGACCGACACCCCTGACCTTGGTTCCGACTGACACGCCGGACCTTGTTTCCGACCGCCGTCCTGGACCTTGATTCCGACCGCCACCACGGAACATGGTTCCGACCACCACCCCGGACATTGGCTCCGACCGCCACCCCGGACCTTGGTTCCGACCGCTACCCCGCACCTTGGTTCCGACCGCCACGCCGGACCTTGGTTCCGACCGCCACCCCGGAACTTGGTTCCGACAGCCACCTCAGACCTTGGTTCCGACCGCCAACCCGGACCTTGGTTCCGACCGCCTCCCCGGACCTTACGTCTGACCGCTACCCCGGACCTTTTTTCCAACCGCCACCCCGGACCATGGTTCCACCCACGACCCCGGACCTTCGTTTCGACCGCCAACCCGGACCTTAGTTCTGACCGCCACCCCGGACCTTGGGTCTGACCGCCACCACGGACCTTGATTCTGCCCACCACCCCGGCCTTTGGTTCCGACCGCCACCCCGTAACTTGGTTCCAACCGCCAGTCCAGGCGTTGGTTCCAACCGCCACCCCGGACCTTGGTTCCGACCGCCACCACGGAACTTGGTTCTCACCGCCACCCCGGAATTTGGTTCCGCCCGCCACCCCAGCCTTTGGTTCCGACCGCCACCCCATAACTTGGTTCCGACCGCCACCCCAGGCCTTGGTTCCGACTGCCACCCCGGACCTTTTTTCCGACCGCCACCACGGAACTTGTTTCCGACCGCCACCCCGGTCTCTGGTTCCGAACGCCACCCCGGACCATCGTTCTGACCGCCGCCCCGGACCTTGGTTCCGACCGCCACCCCGGACGTTGGTTCCGACCGCCACCCCGGACCATGGTTCCGACCGCCACCTCGGACATTGGTTCCGCCCGCCAACCCGGACCTTGGGTCCGACCGCCACCCCGCACCTTGATTCCGCCCGCCACCCCGGCCCTTGGTTCCGACCGCCACCCCGTAACTTGGTTCCGAACGCCACCCCAGACTTTTTTTCCGACCGCCACCCCGGACCTTGGTTCCGACCGCCACCCCAGAATGTGGTTCCGACCGCGACCCCTGACCTTGGTTCCGACCGCCACGCCGGACCTTGGTTCCGACCGCCACCCCGGACCTTGGTTCCCACCGCCACCCCGTAACATGGTTCCGACCGCCACCCCAGACCTTGGTTCCGACCGCCACACCGGACCTTGGTTCCGACCGCCACCACGGAACTTGGTTCCGACCGCCACCCCAGACCTTGTTTCCGAACGCCACCCCGGACCTAGGTTCCGACCGCCACCCCAGACCTTGTTTCCAACCGCCACCCCGGACCATGGTTCCAAACGCCACCCCTGAACTTGGTTCCGACCGCCACGCCGGACCTTCGTTCCGACCGACCCCCCGGACTTTGGTTCCGACCGCTACCCCGGACTTTGGTTCCGACCGCCACTCCGGGCCTTGGTTCCGACAACCACCCCAGAACGTGGTTCCGACCGCCACCCCTGACCTTGGTTCCGACTGACACGCCGGACCTTGTTTCCGACCGCCGTCCTGGACCTTGATTCCGATCGCCACCACGGAACTTGGTTCCGACCACCACCCCGGACATTGTTTCCGACCGCCGCCCCGGACGACAGTTCCGACAGCCGCCCTGGACCTTGGTTTCGACCGCCACCCCGGACCTTCGTTCCGACCGCCACCTCGGACATTGGTTCCGACCGCCACCCCGGACATTGGGTCCGACCGCTACCCCGGACCTTGGGTTCTGACCGCCAACCAGGGCCTTGGTTATGCCTGCCACCTCGGACATTGGATCCGAATGCCAACCCGGACCTTCGTTCTGACCGCCGCCCCGGACCTTGGTTCCGACCGCCACCCCAGACCTTGGTTCCGACCGCCACCCCGGACCATGGTTCCGACCGCCACCTCGGACATTGGTTCCGACCGCCACCCCGGACATTGGTTCCAACTGCCACTCTGGACCTCGGTTCCGACTGCCACCGCGGACCTTGGATCCAACCGCCCACCCGGACCTTGGTTCCGACCGACAACCATTGGTTCCGACTGCCACAACGGACCTTGGTTCCGACCACCACCCCAGGCATTGGTTCCGACCACAACCCCGGACCTCGGTTCCGACCACCACTCCGGACCTTGGTTCCGACTGCCACTCCGGACCTTGGTTCAGACCGCCGCCCCGGACCTTGTTCCGACCGCCACCCCGGACCTTGGTTCCAACCGCGACCCCGGACCTTGGTTCCGACCGCCACCTCGGACATTGGTTCCGACCACCACCCCTGACTTGATTCCGCCCGCCACCTCGGACATTGGTTCCGACCGCCACCCCGGACCTTAGTTCCGACCGCCACCCAAGACCTTGGTTCTGACCGTCACCCCAGACCTTGGTTCCAAACGCCACCCCGGACCTTGGTTCCGACCGCCAACCCAGACCTTGGGTCCGACCGCCACCCCGGACCTTGATTCCACCCGCCACCCCGGCCCTTGGTTCCGACCGCCACCCCGGAGCTTGGTTCCGACCGCCAACACGGACCATGGGTCCGACCGCCACCCCGGACCTTGATTCCGCCCGCCACCCCGGCCCTTGGTTCCGACCGCCACCCCAGAATGTGGTTCCGACCGCCACCCCTGACCTTGGTTCCGATCGCCACGCCGGACCGTGGTTCCGACCGCCACCCCGGACCTTGGTTCCCACCGCCACCCCGTAACATGGTTCCGACCGCCACCCCAGACCTTGGTTCCGACCGCCACCCCGGACCTTGGTTCCGACCGCCACCACGGAACTTGGTTCCGACCGCCACCCCAGACCTTGTTTCCGACCGCCACCCCGGACCTTGGTTCTGACCGCCACCCCGGACATTGGTTCCGACCGCCACCACGGAACTTGGTTCCGACCGCCACCCTGGACTATGGTCCGACCACCACCCCAGAACGTGGTTCCGACCGCCACCCCTGAACTTGGTTCTGACCGCCACGCCGGACCTTGGTTCCGACCCCCCCCGGACCGTGGTTCCGACCGCCACCACGGAACTTGGTTCCGACCGCCACCCCGGACTTTGGTTCCGACCGCCACCCCGGACCTTGGTTCCGACCGCCACCCCGGACCTTGGTTCCGACCGCCACCCCAGAACGTGGTTCCGACCGCCACCCCTGACCTTGGTTCCGACCGCCACGCCGGACCTTTTTTCCGACCGCCGTCCTGGACCTTGATTCCGACCGCCACCACGGAGCATGGTTCCGACCACCACCCCGGACATTGGCTCCGACCGCCACCCCGGACCTTGATTCTGCCCACCACCCCGGCCTTTGGTTCCGACCGCCACCCCGTAACTTGGTTCCGACCGCCAGTCCAGGCGTTGGTTCCAACCGGCACCCCGGACCTTGGTTCCGACTGCCACCACGGAACTTGGTTCTCACCGCCACCCCGGACTTTGGTTCCGACCGCCACCCCGGACCTTGGTTCCGACCGCCGCCCTGGACCTTGTTTCCGACCGCCACCCCGGACCTTGGTTCCGACCACCACCTCGGCCCTTGGTTCCGACCGCCACCCTGGACTTTGGATCCGACCGCCACCCCAGACCATTGTTCCGACCGCCACCCCGGACCTTGGTTCCGACCGTCCCCCCGGACCTTGGTTCCGACCGCCACCAAGGAAATTGGTTCCGACCGCCAACCCGGACTTTGGTTCCAACCCCCACCCCGGAATTGGTTCCGACCGCCAACCCGGACCTAGGTTCCGACCACCACCCGGACCTTGGTTCCAACCGCCACCCCAGACCTTGGTTCCGACCGTCACCCCGACCTTGGATCCAAACGCCACCCCGGACCTTGGTTCCGACCGCCACCCCGGACCTTTGTTCCGACCGCCACCCCAGTCCTTCGTTCCGACCGCCAACTCAGAACGTGGTTCCGACCGTCACCCCTGAACTGGGTTCCGACCGCCACGCCGGACCTTCGTTCTGACCGCCCCCCCGGACCTTGGTTCCGACCGCCACCACGGAACCTGCTTCCGACCGCCACCCCGGACCTTGGTTCCGACCGCCACCCCGGACCTTGGTTCCGACAACCACCCCAGAACGTGGTTCCGACCGCCACCCCTGACCTTGGTTCCGACTGACACGCCGGACCTTGTTTCCGACCGCCGTCCCGGACCTTGATTCCGACCGCCACCACGGAACATGGTTCCGACCACCACCCCGGACATTGGCTCCGACCGCCACCCCGTTCCTTGGTTCCGACCGCTACCCCGCACCTTGGTTCCGACCGCCACGCCGGACCTTGGTTCCGACCGCCACCCCGGAACTTGGTTCGGACAGCCACCTCAGACCTTGGTTCCGACCGCCAACCCGGACCTTGGTTCCGACCGCCTCCCCGGACCTTACGTCCGACCGCCACCCCGGACCTTGTTTCCAACCGCCGCCCCGGACCATGGTTCCACCCACGACCACGGACCTTCGTTTCGACCGCCAACCCGGACCTTAGTTCTGACCGCCACCCCGGACCTTGGGTCCGACCGCCACCCCGGACCTTGATTCTGCCCACCACCCCGGCCTTTGATTCCGACCGCCACCCCGTAACTTGGTTCCGACCGCCAGTCCAGGCGTTGGTTCCAACCGCCACCCCGGACCTTGGTTCCGACCGCCACCACGGAACTTGGTTCTCACTGCCACCCCGGACTTTGGTTCCGCCCGCCACCCCAGCCTTTGGTTCCGACCGCCACCCCATAACTTGGTTCCGACCGCCACCCCAGGCCTTGGTTCCGACTGCCACCCCGGACCTTTTTTCCGACCGCCACCACGGAACTTGGTTCCGACCGCCACCCCGGACTCTGGTTCCGAACGCCACCCCGGACCATCGTTCTGACCGCCGCCCCGGACCTTGGTTCCGACCGCCACCCCGGACTTTGGTTCCGACCGCCACCCCGGACCTTGGTTCCGACCGCCACCCCGGACCTTGGTTCCGACCGCCACCCCAGAATGTGGTTCCGACCGCCACCCCTGACCTTGGTTCCGACCGCCACGCCGGACCTTTTTTCCGACCGCCGTCCTGGACCTTGATTCCGACCGCCACCACGGAGCATGGTTCCGACCACCACCCCGGACATTGGCTCCGACCGCCACCCCGGACCTTGATTCTGCCCACCACCCCGGCCTTTGGTTCCGACCGCCACCCCGTAACTTGGTTCCGACCGCCAGTCCAGGCGTTGGTTCCAACCGGCACCCCGGACCTTGGTTCCGACCGCCACCACGGAACTTGGTTCTCACCGCCACCCCGGACTTTGGTTCCGACCGCCACCCCGGACCTTGGTTCCGACCGCCGCCCTGGACCTTGTTTCCGACCGCCACCCCGGACCTTGGTTCCGACCACCACCTCGGCCCTTGGTTCCGACCGCCACCCTGGACTTTGGATCCGACCGCCACCCCAGACCATTGTTCCGACCGCCACCCCGGACCTTGGTTCCGACCGTCCCCCCGGACCTTGGTTCCGACCGCCACCAAGGAAATTGGTTCCGACCGCCAACCCGGACTTTGGTTCCGACCCCCACCCCGGAATTGGTTCCGACCGCCAACCCGGACCTAGGTTCCGACCACCACCCGGACCTTGGTTCCAACCGCCACCCCAGACCTTGGTTCCGACCGTCACCCCGACCTTGGATCCAAACGCCACCCCGGACCTTGGTTCCGACCGCCACCCCGGACCTTTGTTCCGACCGCCACCCCAGTCCTTCGTTCCGACCGCCAACTCAGAACGTGGTTCCGACCGCCACCCCTGAACTGGGTTCCGACCGCCACGCCGGACCTTCGTTCCGACCGCCCCCCCGGACCTTGGTTCCGACCGCCACCACGGAACCTGCTTCCGACCGCCACCCCGGACTTTGGTTCCGACCGCCACCCCGGACCTTGGTTCCGACCGCCACCCCGGACCTTGGTTCCGACAACCACACCAGAACGTGGTTCCGACCGCCACCCCTGACCTTGGTTCCGACTGACACGCCGGACCTTGTTTCCGACCGCCGTCCCGGACCTTGATTCCGACCGCCACCACGGAACATGGTTCCGACCACCACCCCGGACATTGGCTCCGACCGCCACCCCGTTCCTTGGTTCCGACCGCTACCCCGCACCTTGGTTCCGACCGCCACGCCGGACCTTGGTTCCGACCGCCACCCCGGAACTTGGTTCGGACAGCCACCTCAGACCTTGGTTCCGACCGCCAACCCGGACCTTGGTTCCGACCGCCTCCCCGGACCTTACGTCCGACCGCCACCCCGGACCTTGTTTCCAACCGCCGCCCCGGACCATGGTTCCACCCACGACCCCGGACCTTCGTTTCGACCGCCAACCCGGACCTTAGTTCTGACCGCCACCCCGGACCTTGGGTCCGACCGCCACCCCGGACCTTGATTCTGCCCACCACCCCGGCCTTTGGTTCCGACCGCCACCCCGTAACTTGGTTCCGACCGCCAGTCCAGGTGTTGGTTCCAACCGCCACCCCGGACCTTGGTTCCGACCGCCACCACGGAACTTGGTTCTCACTGCCACCCCGGACTTTGGTTCCGCCCGCCACCCCAGCCTTTGGTTCCGACCGCCACCCCATAACTTGGTTCCGACCGCCACCCCAGGCCTTGGTTCCGACTGCCACCCCGGACCTTTTTTCCGACCGCCACCACGGAACTTGGTTCCGACCGCCACCCCGGACTCTGGTTCCGAACGCCACCCCGGACCATCGTTCTGACCGCCGCCCCGGACCTTGGTTCCGACCGCCACCCCGGACTTTGGTTCCGACCGCCACCCCGGACCTTGGTTCCGACCGCCACCCCGGACCTTGGTTCCGACCGCCACCCCAGAATGTGGTTCCGACCGCCACCCCTGACCTTGGTTCCGACCGCCACGCCGGACCTTTTTTCCGACCGCCGTCCTGGACCTTGATTCCGACCGCCACCACGGAGCATGGTTCCGACCACCACCCCGGACATTGGCTCCGACCGCCACCCCGGACCTTGATTCTGCCCACCACCCCGGCCTTTGGTTCCGACCGCCACCCCGTAACTTGGTTCCGACCGCCAGTCCAGGCGTTGGTTCCAACCGGCACCCCGGACCTTGGTTCCGACCGCCACCACGGAACTTGGTTCTCACCGCCACCCCGGAATTTGGTTCCGACCGCCACCCCGGACCTTGGTTCCGACCGCCGCCCTGGACCTTGTTTCCGACCGCCACCCCGGACCTTGGTTCCGACCACCACCTCGGCCCTTGGTTCCGACCGCCACCCTGGACTTTGGATCCGACCGCCACCCCAGACCATTGTTCCGACCGCCACCCCGGACCTTGGTTCCGACCGTCCCCCCGGACCTTGGTTCCGACCGCCACCAAGGAAATTGGTTCCGACCGCCAACCCGGACTTTGGTTCCGACCCCCACCCCGGAATTGGTTCCGACCGCCAACCCGGACCTAGGTTCCGACCACCACCCGGACCTTGGTTCCAACCGCCACCCCAGACCTTGGTTCCGACCGTCACCCCGACCTTGGATCCAAACGCCACCCCGGACCTTGGTTCCGACCGCCACCCCGGACCTTTGTTCCGACCGCCACCCCAGTCCTTCGTTCCGACCGCCAACTCAGAACGTGGTTCCGACCGCCACCCCTGAACTGGGTTCCGACCGCCACGCCGGACCTTCGTTCCGACCGCCCCCCCGGACCTTGGTTCCGACCGCCACCACGGAACCTGCTTCCGACCGCCACCCCGGACTTTGGTTCCGACCGCCACCCCGGACCTTGGTTCCGACCGCCACCCCGGACCTTGGTTCCGACAACCACACCAGAACGTGGTTCCGACCGCCACCCCTGACCTTGGTTCCGACTGACACGCCGGACCTTGTTTCCGACCGCCGTCCCGGACCTTGATTCCGACCGCCACCCCGGACCTTGGTTCCGACCACCACCTCGGCCCTTGGTTCCGACCGCCACCCTGGACTTTGGATCCGACCGCCACCCCAGACCATTGTTCCGACCGCCACCCCGGACCTTGGTTCCGACCGTCCCCCCGGACCTTGGTTCCGACCGCCACCAAGGAAATTGGTTCCGACCGCCAACCCGGACTTTGGTTCCAACCCCCACCCCGGAATTGGTTCCGACCGCCAACCCGGACCTAGGTTCCGACCACCACCCGGACCTTGGTTCCAACCGCCACCCCAGACCTTGGTTCCGACCGTCACCCCGACCTTGGATCCAAACGCCACCCCGGACCTTGGTTCCGACCGCCACCCCGGACCTTTGTTCCGACCGCCACCCCAGTCCTTCATTCCGACTGCCAACTCAGAACGTGGTTCCGACCGCCACCCCTGAACTGGGTTCCGACCGCCACGCCGGACCTTCGTTCCGACCGCCCCCCCGGACCTTGGTTCCGACCGCCACCACGGAACCTGCTTCCGACCGCCACCCCGGACTTTGGTTCCGACCGCCACCCCGGACCTTGGTTCCGACAGCCACCCCGGACCTTGGTTCCGACAACCACCCCAGAACGTGGTTCCGACCGCCACCCCTGACCTTGGTTCCGACTGACACGCCGGACCTTGTTTCCGACCGCCGTCCCGGACCTTGATTCCGACCGCCACCACGGAACATGGTTCCGACCACCACCCCGGACATTGGCTCCGACCGCCACCCCGTTCCTTGGTTCCGACCGCCACGCCGGACGTTGGTTCCGACCGCCACCCCGGAACTTGGTTCGGACAGCCACCTCAGACCTTGGTTCCGACCGCCAACCCGGACCTTGGTTCCGACCGCCTCCCCGGACCTTACGTCCGACCGCCACCCCGGACCTTGTTTCCAACCGCCGCCCCGGACCATGGTTCCACCCACGACCCCGGACCTTCGTTTCGACCGCCAACCCGGACCTTAGTTCTGACCGCCACCCCGGACCTTGGGTCCGACCGCCACCCCGGACCTTGATTCTGCCCACCACCCCGGCCTTTGGTTCCGACCGCCACCCCGTAACTTGGTTCCGACCGCCAGTCCAGGCGTTGGTTCCAACCGCCACCCCGGACCTTGGTTCCGACCGCCACCACGGAACTTGGTTCTCACTGCCACCCCGGACTTTGGTTCCGCCCGCCACCCCAGCCTTTGGTTCCGACCGCCACCCCATAACTTGGTTCCGACCGCCACCCCAGGCCTTGGTTCCGACTGCCACCCCGGACCTTTTTTCCGACCGCCACCACGGAACTTGGTTCCGACCGCCACCCCGGACTCTGGTTCCGAACGCCACCCCGGACCATCGTTCTGACCGCCGCCCCGGACCTTGGTTCCGACCGCCACCCCGGACGTTGGTTCCGACCGCCACCCCGGACCATGGTTCCGACCGCCACCTCGGACATTGGTTCCGCCCGCCAACCCGGACCTTGGGTCCGACCGCCACCCCGGACCTTGATTCCGCCCGCCACCCCGGCCCTTGGTTCCGACCGCCACCCCGTAACTTTGTTCCGAACGCCACCCCAGACCTTTTTTCCGACCGCCACCCCGGACCTTGGTTCCGACCGCCACCCCAGAATGTGGTTCCGACCGCGACCCCTGACCTTGGTTCCGACCGCCACGCCGGACCTTGGTTCCGACCGCCACCCCGGACCTTGGTTCCGACCGCCACCCCGGACCTAGGTTCCGACCGCCACCCCAGACCTTGTTTCCAACCGCCACCCCGGACCATGGTTCCGACCGCCACCCCTGAACTTGGTTCCGACCGCCACGCCGGACCTTCGTTCCGACCGATCCCCCGGACTTTGGTTCCGACCGCCACCCCGGACTTTGGTTCCGACCGCCACTCCGGGCCTTGGTTCCGACAACCACCCCAGAACGTGGTTCCGACCGCCACCCCTGACCTTGGTTCCGACTGACACGCCGGACCTTGTTTCCGACCGCCGTCCTGGACCTTGTTTCCGACCGCCACCACGGAACTTGGTTCCGACCACCACCCCGGACATTGGCTCCGACCGCCACCCCGGACCTTGGTTCCGACCGCCGCCCCGGACGACAGTTCCGACAGCCGCCCTGGACCTTGGTTTCGACCGCCACCCCGGACCTTCGTTCCGACCGCCACCTCGGACATTGGTTCCGACCGCCACCCCGGACATTGGGTCCGACCGCTACCCCGGACCTTGGGTTCTGACCGCCAACCAGGGCCTTGGTTATGCCTGCCACCTCGGACATTGGATCCGAATGCCAACCCGGACCTTCGTTCTGACCGCCGCCCCGGACCTTGGTTCCGACCGCCACCCCAGACCTTGGTTCCGACCGCCACCTCGGACCATGGTTCCGACCGCCACCTCGGACATTGGTTCCGACCGCCACCCCGGACATTGGTTCCGACTGCCACTCCGGACCTCGGTTCCGACTGCCACCGCGGACCTTGGTTCCAACCGCCCACCCGGACCTTGGTTCCGACCGACAACCATTGGTTCCGACTGCCACAACGGACCTTGGTTCCGACCACCACCCCAGGCATTGGTTCCGACCACAACCCCGGACCTCGGTTCCGACCACCACTCCGGACCTTGGTTCCGACTGCCACCCCGGACCTTGGTTCAGACCGCCGCCCCGGACATTGTTCCGACCGCCACCCCGGACCTTGGTTCCAACCGCGACCCCGGACCTTGGTTCCGACCGCCACCTCGGACATTGGTTCCGACCGCCACCCCTGACTTGATTCCGCCCGCCACCTCGGACCTTGGTTCTGACCGTCACCCCAGACCTTGGTTCCAAACGCCACCCCGGACCTTGGTTCCGACCGCCAACCCGGACCTTGGGTCCGACCGCCACCCCGGACCTTGATTCCACCCGCCACCCCGGCCCTTGGTTCCGACCGCCAACACGGACCTTGGGTCCGACCGCCACCCCACACCTTGATTCCGCCCGCCACCCCGGCCCTTGGTTCCGACCGCCACCCCGTAACTTGGTTCCGAACGCCACCCCAGACCTTTTTTCCGACCGCCACCCCGGACATTGGTTCCGACCGCCACCCCAGAATGTGGTTCCGACCGCCACTCCTGACCTTGGTTCCGGCCGCCACGCCGGACCTTGGTTCCGACCGCCACCCCGGACCTTGGTTCCCACCGCCACCCCGTAACATGGTTCCGACCGCCACCCCAGACCTTGGTTCCGACCGCCACCCCGGACCTTGGTTCCGACCGCCACCACGGAACTTGGTTCCGACCGCCACCCCAGACCTTGTTTCCGACCGCCACCCCGGACCTTGGTTCCGACCGCCACCCCGGACCTTGGTTCCGACCGCCACCACGGAACTTGGTTCCGACCGCCACCCTGGACTGTGGTCCGACCACCACCCCAGAACGTAGTTCCGACCGCCACCCCTGAACTTGGTTCCGACCGCCACGCCGGACCTTGGTTCCGACCCCCCCCGGACCCTGGTTCCGACCGCCACCCCGGACCTTGGTTCCGACCGCCACCCCAGAACGTGGTTCCGACCGCCACCCCTGACCTTGGTTCCGACCGCCACGCCGGACCTTGTGTCCGACCGCCCTCCCGGACCTTGGTTCCGACCGCCAACACGGAACATGGTTCCGACCGCCACCCCGGACCTTCGTTCCGACCGCCACCTCGGACATTGGTTCCGACCGCTACCCCGGACCTTGGGTTCTGACCGCCAACCTGGGCCTTGGTTCCGCCCGCCACCCCGGACCTTGGTTCCGACTGGCACCCCAGACCTTGCTTCCGACCGTCACCCCGGACCTTGGTTCCGACCGCCACCACGCACCTTGGTTCCGAACCCGACCCGGACCTTGGTTCCGACCACTACGCCGGACCTTGCTTGCGACTGCTCCCCGGACCTTGGTTCGAACCGATAGCGGAGACCTTGTATCCGACCGCCCCCCCGGTACTTGGTTCCGACCGCCACCCCGGAACTTGGTTCCGACCGCCACCCCAGACCTTGGTTGCGACCGCCACTCCGGACCTTGGTTCCGAACTCCACCCCGGACCTTGGTTCCGACCGCCACCCAGGACCTTGGTTCCGACCGCCACCACGGAACTTGGTTCCGACCGCCACCCCGGACCTTGGTTCCGACAACCACCCCAGAACGTGGTTCCGACCGCAACCCCGGACCTTGGTTCCGACTGACACGCCGGACCTTGTTTCCGACCGCCGTCCCAGACCTTGATTCCGACCGCCACCACGGAACATGGTTCCGACCACCACCCCGGACATTGGCTCCGACCGCCACCCCGTTCCTTGGTTCCGACCGCTACCCCGCACCTTGGTTCCGACCACCACGCCGGACCTTGGTTCCGACCGCCACTCCGGAACTTGGTTCGGACAGCCACCTCAGACCTTGGTTCCGACCGCCAACCCGGACCTTGGTTCCGACCGCCTCCCCGGACCTTACGTCCGACCGCCACCCCGGACCTTGTTTCCAACCGCCGCCCCGGACCATGGTTCCACCCACGACCCCGGACCTTCGTTTCGACCGCCAACCCGGACCTTAGTTCTGACCGCCACCCCGGACCTTGGGTCCGAACGCCACCCCGGACCTTGATTCTGCCCACCACCCCGGCCTTTGGTTGCGACCGCCACCCCGTAACTTGGTTCCGACCGCCAGTCCAGGCGTTGGTTCCAACCGCCACCCCGGACCTTGGTTCCGACCGCCACCACGGAACTTGGTTCTCACTGCCACCCCGGACTTTGGTTCCGCCCGCCACCCCAGCCTTTGGTTCCGACCGCCACCCCATAACTTGGTTCCGACCGCCACCCCAGGCCTTGGTTCCGACTGCCACCCCGGACCTTTTTTCCGACCGCCACCACGGAACTTGGTTCCGACCGCCACCCCGGACTCTGGTTCCGACCGCCACCCCGGACCATGGTTCCGACCGCCACCTCGGACATTGGTTCCGCCCGCCAACCCAGACCTTGGGTCCGACCGCCACCCCGGACCTTGATTCCGCCCGCCACCCCGGCCCTTGGTTCCGACCGCCACCCCGTAACTTTGTTCCGAACGCCACCCCAGACCTTTTTTCCGACCGCCACCCCGGACCTTGGTTCCGACCGCCACCCCAGAATGTGGTTCCGACCGCGACCCCTGACCTTGGTTCCGACCGCCACGCCGGACCTTGGTTCCGACCGCCACCCCGGACCTTGGTTCCGACCGCCACCCCGGACCTAGGTTCCGACCGCCACCCCAGACCTTGTTTCCAACCGCCACCCCGGACCATGGTTCCGACCGCCACCCCTGAACTTGGTTCCGACCGCCACGCCGGACCTTCGTTCCGACCGATCCCCCGGACTTTGGTTCCGACCGCCACCCCGGACTTTGGTTCCGACCGCCACTCCGGGCCTTGGTTCCGACAACCACCCCAGAACGTGGTTCCGACCGCCACCCCTGACCTTGGTTCCGACTGACACGCCGGAC
The DNA here is from genome assembly GCF_964213995.1 of Mustelus asterias. Lineage (NCBI taxonomy): Eukaryota > Metazoa > Chordata > Chondrichthyes > Carcharhiniformes > Triakidae > Mustelus > Mustelus asterias. The sequence goes on along the minus strand of NW_027590339.1, from coordinate 25,987 downwards.
CTTGTTTCCGACCGCCGTCCTGGACCTTGTTTCCGACCGCCACCACGGAACTTGGTTCCGACCACCACCCCGGACATTGGCTCCGACCGCCACCCCTGACCTTGGTTCCGACCGCCACCCCGGACCTAGGTTCCGACCGCCACCCCAGACCTTGTTTCCAACCGCCACCCCGGACCATGGTTCCGACCGCCACCCCTGAACTTGGTTCCGACCGCCACGCCGGACCTTCGTTCCGACCGATCCCCCGGACTTTGGTTCCGACCGCCACCCCGGACTTTGGTTCCGACCGCCACTCCGGGCCTTGGTTCCGACAACCACCCCAGAACGTGGTTCCGACCGCCACCCCTGACCTTGGTTCCGACTGACACGCCGGACCTTGTTTCCGACCGCCGTCCTGGACCTTGTTTCCGACCGCCACCACGGAACTTGGTTCCGACCACCACCCCGGACATTGGCTCCGACCGCCACCCCGGACCTTGGTTCCGACCGCCGCCCCGGACGACAGTTCCGACAGCCGCCCTGGACCTTGGTTTCGACCGCCACCCCGGACCTTCGTTCCGACCGCCACCTCGGACATTGGTTCCGACCGCCACCCCGGACATTGGGTCCGACCGCTACCCCGGACCTTGGGTTCTGACCGCCAACGAGGGCCTTGGTTATGCCTGCCACCTCGGACATTGGATCCGAATGCCAACCCGGACCTTCGTTCTGACCGCCGCCCCGGACCTTGGTTCCGACCGCCACCCCAGACCTTGGTTCCGACCGCCACCCCGGACCATGGTTCCGACCGCCACCTCGGACATTGGTTCCGACCGCCACCCCGGACATTGGTTCCGACTGCCACTCCGGACCTCGGTTCCGACTGCCACCGCGGACCTTGGTTCCAACCGCCCACCCGGACCTTGGTTCCGACCGACAACCATTGGTTCCGACTGCCACAACGGACCTTGGTTCCGACCACCACCCCAGGCATTGGTTCCGACCACAACCCCGGACCTCGGTTCCGACCACCACTCCGGACCTTGGTTCCGACTTTCACCCCGGACCTTGGTTCAGACCGCCGCCCCGGACATTGTTCCGACCGCCACCCCGGACCTTGGTTCCAACCGCGACCCCGGACCTTGGTTCCGACCGCCACCTCGGACATTGGTTCCGACCGCCACCCCTGACTTGATTCCGCCCGCCACCTCGGACATTGGTTCCGACCGCCACCCCGGACCTTAGTTCCGACCGCCACCCAAGACCTTGGTTCTGACCGTCACCCCAGACCTTGGTTCCAAACGCCACCCCGGACCTTGGTTCCGACCGCCAACCCGGACCTTGGGTCCGACCGCCACCCCGGACCTTGATTCCACCCGCCACCCCGGCCCTTGGTTCCGACCGCCAACACGGACCTTGGGTCCGACCGCCACCCCGCACCTTGATTCCGCCCGCCACCCCGGCCCTTGGTTCCGACCGCCACCCCGTAACTTGGTTCCGAACGCCACCCCAGACCTTTTTTCCGACCGCCACCCCGGACATTGGTTCCGACCGCCACCCCAGAATGTGGTTCCGACCGCCACTCCTGACCTTGGTTCCGGCCGCCACACCGGACCTTGGTTCCGACCGCCACCCCGGACCTTGGTTCCCACCGCCACCCCGTAACATGGTTCCGACCGCCACCCCAGACCTTGGTTCCGACCGCCACCCCGGACCTTGGTTCCGACCGCCACCACGGAACTTGGTTCCGACCGCCACCCCAGACCTTGTTTCCGACCGCCACCCCGGACCTTGGTTCCGACCGCCACCCCGGACCTTGGTTCCGACCGCCACCACGGAACTTGGTTCCGACCGCCACCCTGGACTGTGGTCCGACCACCACCCCAGAACGTAGTTCCGACCGCCACCCCTGAACTTGGTTCCGACCGCCACGCCGGACCTTGGTTCCGACCCCCCCCGGACCCTGGTTCCGACCGCCACCCCGGACCTTGGTTCCGACCGCCACCCCAGAACGTGGTTCCGACCGCCAACCCTGACCTTGGTTCCGACCGCCACGCCGGACCTTGTGTCCGACCGCCCTCCCGGACCTTGGTTCCGACCGCCAACACGGAACATGGTTCCGACCGCCACCCCGGACCTTCGTTCCGACCGCCACCTCGGACATTGGTTCCGACCGCTACCCCGGACCTTGGGTTCTGACCGCCAACCTGGGCCTTGGTTCCGCCCGCCACCCCGGACCTTGGTTCCGACTGGCACCCCAGACCTTGCTTCCGACCGTCACCCCGGACCTTGGTTCCGACCGCCACCACGCACCTTGGTTCCGAACCCGACCCGGACCTTGGTTCCGACCACTACGCCGGACCTTGGTTGCGACTGCTCCCCGGACCTTGGTTCGAACCGATAGCGGAGACCTTGTATCCGACCGCCCCCCCGGTACTTGGTTCCGACCACCACCCCGGAACTTGGTTCCGACCGCCACCCCAGACCTTGGTTGCGACCGCCACTCCGGACCTTGGTTCCGACCTCCACCCCGGACCTTGGTTCCGACCGCCACCCAGGACCTTGGTTCCGACCGCCACCACGGAACTTGGTTCCGACCGCCACCACGGACTATGGTTCCAACCGCCACCCCGGACCTTGGTTCCGACCGCCACCCCGGACCTTGGTTCCGACCGCCACCCCGGACCTTGGTTCCAACCGCCACCCAGGAACTTGGTTCCGACCGCCACCACGGACTATGGTTCCGACCGCCGCCCCAGACCTGGGTTCCGACCGCCACCCCGGATGTTGGTTCGAACCGCCACCCCGGACCGTGGTTCCGACCGGCACCCCGGACCTTGGTTCCGACCGCTACCCCGCACCTTGGTTCCGACCGCCACGCCAGACCTTGGTTCCGACTGCCACCCGGAGCTTGGTTCCGACCACCACCTCGGACGTTGGGTCCGACCGCCACCCCGGACATTGGTTCCGACTGCCACTCCGGACCTTGGTTCCGACTGCCAAAGCGGACCTTGGTTCCGAACGCCCACCCGGACATTGGTTCCGACCGACAACCATTGGATCCGACTGCCACCCCAGGCCTTGGTTCCGACCGCCACACCAGACCTTGGTTCCGACCGGCACCCCGGACCTTGGTTCCGACCACCACCTCGGACGTTGGTTCCGACCGCCACACTGGATATTGGTTCCGACTGCCACTCCGGACCTTGGTTCCGACTGCCAAAGCGGACCTTGGTTCCGAACGCCCACCCGGACCTTGGATCCGACCGACAACCATTGGTTCCGACTGCCACCCCGGACCTTGGTTCCGATCACCACCCCAGGCATTGGTTCCGACCACAACCCCGGACCTCGGTTCCGACCACCACTCCGGACCTTGGTTCCGACTGACACACCGGAACTTGGTTCCACCGCCACCCCGGACCTTCGTTCCAACCGCCACCCCGGACCTTCGTTCCGACCGCCACCTCGGACATTGGTTCCGACCGCCACCCCGGACATTGATTACGCCCACCACCCCAGACCTTGGTTCCGACCGTCACCCCGGACGTTGGTTCCAAACGCCACCCCGGACTTTCGTTCCGACCGCCACCCCGGACTTTGGGTCCGACCGCCACCCCGGCCCTTGATTCCGCCCGCCACCCCGGCCCTTGGTTCCGACCGCCACCCTGGACTTTGGTTCCGACCGCCACCCCAGACCATTGTTCCGACCGCCACCCCGGACCTTGGTTCCGACCGTCCCCCCGGACCTTGGTTCCGACCGCCACCAAGGAAATTGGTTCCGACCGCCAACCCGGACTTTGGTTCCGACCCCCACCCCGGAATTGGTTCCGACCGCCACCCCGGACCTTGGTTCCGACCGCCCTCCCGGACCTTGGTTCCGACCACCACCCCGGACCTTGATTCCGACCACCACCACGGAACGTGGTTCCTAACGCCACACCTGACCTTGTTTCCGACCGCCACTCCGGACCTTGGTTCAGAACGCCACCCCGGACCGTGGTTCCAACCGCCCCCTGGACCTTGTTTCCGACCGCCACCCAGGACCATGCTACCGCCCACGACCCCGGACCTTCGTTTCGACTGCCAACCCGGACCTTAGTTCCGACCGCCACCCCGGACCTTAGTTCCGACCTCCAGCCCGGACCTTGGTTCCGACCACCACCCCGGACCTTGGTTCCAACCGCCACCCCGGACCTTGTTTCCAAACACCACATCGGACATTGGTTCCAACCGCCACCCCGGACATTGGTTCCGCCCGCGACCTCGGACCTTGGTTCCGACCGCCAATCCGGACCTTGGTTCCGACCACCACCCCGGACCTTGGTTCCGACCGCCACCCCAGACCTTGGTTCCGACCATCACCCCGGACCATGGGTCCGACGGCCACCCCGTAACTTGGTTCCGACCGCCACCCCGGACCTTTGTTCCGACCGCCACCCCGGACCTTGGGTCCGACGGCCACCCTGTAACTTGGTCCCGAACGCCACCTCAGACCTTTGTCCCGACCGTCACCCCAGACCTTGGTTCCGACCCCCACCCCAGAACGTGGTTCCGACTGCCACCACTGACCTTGGTTCCGACCGCCACGCCGGACCTTGGTTCCGACCGCCACCCCGGACCTTTGTTCCGACCGCCACCCCAGAACGTGGTTCCGACCGCCACCCCTGACCTTGGTTCCGACCGCCACGCCGGACCTTGTTTCCGACCGCCCTCCCGGACCTTGGTTCCGACCGCCACCACGGAACATGGTTCCGACCGCCACGCCGGACATTGGCTCCGACCGCCACCCCGGACCTTGGTTCCGACCGCCGCCCCGGACCACGGTTCCGACCGCCGCCCCGGACCTTAGTTCCGACCGCCACCCCGGACCTTCGTTCCGACCGCCACCTCGGACATTGGTTCCCACCGCCACCCCGGACATTGGGTCCGACTGCTACCGCGGACCTTGGGTTCTGACCGCCAACCCGGGCCTTGGTTCCGCCCGCCACCTCGGACATTTGTTCCGAATGCCAACCCGGACCTTGGTACCGACCTCCACCCTGGACCTTGGTTCCAACTGTCACCCCGGACCTTGGTTCCGACCCCCAATGCGGACCTTGGTTCCGACTGCCACCTTGGCTTCTGACCGCCACGCCGGACCTTGGCTCCGACAGCCACCGTGGACCTTGTTTCTGACCGCCACCCTGGAACGTGGTTCTGACTGCCACCCCGGACCTTGGTTCCGGCCGCCTCCCCAGACCATGGTTCCGACTGCCACCCCGGACCTTGGTTCCGACCGCCTCCCCGGACATTGGTTCCGACTGCCACCCTGAACCTTGGTTACGACCGCCCCCCCGGACCTTGGTTCCGACCGCCCCCCCGGACGTTGGTTCCGACTGCCAGACCTGACATTGGTTCCGACCGTCACCTCAGACTTGCTTCCGACCGCCACTCCGGACCTTGGTTCAGAATGCCACCCCGGACCTTGTTTACGACCGCCCCCCCGGACCTTGGTTCCGACCGCCCCCCCGGACCTTGGTTCCGAGCGCCACCCCGGAACGTGGTTCCGACCGCCACCCCGGACCTTGGTTGCGACCGCCACCCCGGACCTTGTTTCCGACTTCCAGCCCGGACCTTGGTTCCGACCGTCACGCCGGACCTTGGTTCCGACCGCCAACCCGGACCTTGATTCCGACCGCCACGCCGGACCTTGGTTCTGACCGCCACCCCGGACCTTGGTTTCGACCGCCACCTCAGACTTGGTTCCGACCGCCACCCCGGACCTTGGTTCCAACCGCCACCCAGGAACTTGGTTCCGACCGCCACCACGGACTATGGTTCCGACCGCCGCCCCAGACCTGGGTTCCGACCGCCACCCCGGACGTTGGTTCGAACCGCCACCCCGGACCGTGGTTCCGACCGCCACCCCGGACCTTGGTTCCGACCGCTACCCCGCACCTTGGTTCCGACCGCCACGCCAGACCTTGGTTCCGACTGCCACCCGGAGCTTGGTTCCGACTGCCACCCGGAGCTTGGTTCCGACAGCCACCTCAGACCTTGGTTCCGACCGCCACCCCGGACCTTGGTTCCGACCGTCTCCCCGGACCTTACGTCCGACTGCCACCCCGGACCTTGTTTCCGACCGCCACGCGGACCATGGTTGCACCGACGACCCCTGACCGTCGTTTCGACTGCCAACCCGGACCTTAGTTCCGACCGCCACCTCGGACCTTGGGTCCGACCGCCACCCCGGACCTTGATTCTGCCCGCCACCCCGGACTTTGGTTCCGACCGCCACCCCGTAACTTTGTTCCGACCGCCACCCCAGGCCTTGGTTCCGACCGCCACACCAGACCTTGGTTCCGACCGCCACCACGGAACTTGGTTCCCACCGCCACCCCGGACTTTGGTTCCCACCGCCACCCCGGACCTTGGTTCCGACCGCCACCCCGGACCTTGGTTCCGACCACCACCTCGGACGTTGGGTCCGACCGCCACCCCGGACATTGGTTCCGACTGCCACTCCGGACCTTGGTTCCGACTGCCAAAGCGGACCTTGGTTCCGAACGCCCACCCGGACATTGGTTCCGACCGACAACCATTGGATCCGACTGCCACCCCAGGCCTTGGTTCCGACCGCCACACCAGACCTTGGTTCCGACCGGCACCCCGGACCTTGGTTCCGACCACCACCTCGGACGTTGGTTCCGACCGCCACACTGGATATTGGTTCCGACTGCCACTCCGGACCTTGGTTCCGACTGCCAAAGCGGACCTTGGTTCCGAACGCCCACCCGGACCTTGGATCCGACCGACAACCATTGGTTCCGACTGCCACCCCGGACCTTGGTTCCGATCACCACCCCAGGCATTGGTTCCGACCACAACCCCGGACCTCGGTTCCGACCACCACTCCGGACCTTGGTTCCGACTGACACACCGGAACTTGGTTCCACCGCCACCCCGGACCTTCGTTCCAACCGCCACCCCGGACCTTCGTTCCGACCGCCACCTCGGACATTGGTTCCGACCGCCACCCCGGACATTGATTACGCCCACCACCCCAGACCTTGGTTCCGACCGTCACCCCGGACGTTGGTTCCAAACGCCACCCCGGACTTTCGTTCCGACCGCCACCCCGGACTTTGGGTCCGACCGCCACCCCGGCCCTTGATTCCGCCCGCCACCCCGGCCCTTGGTTCCGACCGCCACCCTGGACTTTGGTTCCGACCGCCACCTGAGACCATTGTTCCGACCGCCACCCCGGACCTTGGTTCCGACCGTCCCCCCGGACCTTGGTTCCGACCGCCACCAAGGAAATTGGTTCCGACCGCCAACCCGGACTTTGGTTCCGAACCCCACCCCGGAATTGGTTCCGACCGCCACCCCGGACCTTGGTTCCGACCGCCCTCCCGGACCTTGGTTCCGACCACCACCCCGGACCTTGATTCCGACCACCACCACGGAACGTGGTTCCTAACGCCACACCTGACCTTGTTTCCGACCGCCACTCCGGACCTTGGTTCAGAACGCCACCCCGGACCGTGGTTCCAACCGCCCCCTGGACCTTGTTTCCGACCGCCACCCAGGACCATGCTACCGCCCACGACCCCGGACCTTCGTTTCGACTGCCAACCCGGACCTTAGTTCCGACCGCCACCCCGGACCTTAGTTCCGACCTCCAGCCCGGACCTTGGTTCCGACCACCACCCCGGACCTTGGTTCCAACCGCCACCCCGGACCTTGTTTCCAAACACCACATCGGACATTGGTTCCAACCGCCACCCCGGACATTGGTTCCGCCCGCGACCTCGGACCTTGGTTCCGACCGCCAATCCGGACCTTGGTTCCGACCACCACCCCGGACCTTGGTTCCGACCGCCACCCCAGACCTTGGTTCCGACCATCACCCCGGACCATGGGTCCGACGGCCACCCCGTAACTTGGTTCCGACCGCCACCCCGGACCTTTGTTCCGACCGCCACCCCGGACCTTGGGTCCGACGGCCACCCTGTAACTTGGTCCCGAACGCCACCTCAGACCTTTGTCCCGACCGTCACCCCAGACCTTGGTTCCGACCCCCACCCCAGAACGTGGTTCCGACTGCCACCACTGACCTTGGTTCCGACCGCCACGCCGGACCTTGGTTCCGACCGGCACCACGGAACTTGGTTCCGACCGCCACCCCGGACTTTGTTTCCGACCGCCACCCCGGACCTTGGTTCCGACCGCCACCCCGGACCTTTGTTCCGACCGCCACCCCAGAACGTGGTTCCGACCGCCACCCCTGACCTTGGTTCCGACCGCCACGCCGGACCTTGTTTCCGACCGCCCTCCCGGACCTTGGTTCCGACCGGCACCACGGAACATGGTTCCGACCGCCACGCCGGACATTGGCTCCGACCGCCACCCCGGACCTTGGTTCCGACCGCCGCCCCGGACCACGGTTCCGACCGCCGCCCCGGACCTTGGTTCCGACCGCCACCCCGGACCTTCGTTCCGACCGCCACCTCGGACATTGGTTCCCACCGCCACCCCGGACATTGGGTCCGACTGCTACCGCGGACCTTGGGTTCTGACCGCCAACCCGGGCCTTGGTTCCGCCCGCCACCTCGGACATTTGTTCCGAATGCCAACCCGGACCTTGGTACCGACCTCCACCCTGGACCTTGGTTCCAACTGTCACCCCGGACCTTGGTTCCGACCCCCAATGCGGACCTTGGTTCCGACTGCCACCTTGGCTTCTGACCGCCACGCCGGACCTTGGCTCCGACAGCCACCGTGGACCTTGTTTCTGACCGCCACCCTGGAATGTGGTTCCGACTGCCACCCCGGACCTTGGTTCCGGCCGCCTCCCCAGACCATGGTTCCGACTGCCACCCCGGACCTTGGTTCCGACCGCCTCCCCGGACATTGGTTCCGACTGCCACCCTGAACCTTGGTTACGACCGCCCCCCCGGACCTTGGTTCCGACCGCCCCCCCGGACGTTGGTTCCGACTGCCAGACCTGACATTGGTTCCGACCGTCACCTCAGACTTGCTTCCGACCGCCACTCCGGACCTTGGTTCAGAATGCCACCCCGGACCTTGTTTACGACCGCCCCCCCGGACCTTGGTTCCGACCGCCCCCCCGGACCTTGGTTCCGAGCGCCACCCCGGAACGTGGTTCCGACCGCCACCCCGGACCTTGGTTGCGACCGCCACCCCGGACCTTGTTTCCGACTTCCAGCCCGGACCTTGGTTCCGACCGTCACGCCGGACCTTGGTTCCGACCGCCAACCCGGACCTTGAATCCGACCGCCACGCCGGACCTTGGTTCTGACCGCCACCCCGGACCTTGGTTTCGACCGCCACCTCAGACTTGGTTCCGACCGCCACCCCGGACCTTGGTTCCAACCGCCACCCCGGACCTTGGTTCCGACCGCCAACCCGTACCTTGGTTCCCACTGCCACCCCGGACCTTGTTTCCGACCGCCACCCCGGACCATGGTTCCACCCACGACGCCGGACCTTCGTTTCGACCGCCAACCCGGACCTTTGATCCGACCGCCATCCCGGACCTTGGGTCCGACTGCCACCCCAGACCTTGATTCTGCCCGCCACCCCGGCCTTTGGTTCCAACCGCCACCCCGTAACTTCGTTCCGACCGCCACCCCAGGCCTTGGTTCCGACCACCACCTCGGACCTTGGTTCCCACTGCGACCCCGGACTTTGGTTCCGACCGCCACCCCGGACCTTGGTTCCGACCGCCGCCCTGGACCTTGTTTCCGACCGCCACCCCGGACCTTGGTTCCGACCGCCACCCCGGACCTTGGTTCCGACCACCACCTCGGATGTTGGTTCCGACCGCCACACTGGATATTGGTTCCGACTGCCACTCCGGACCTTGGTTCCGACTGCCAAAGCGGACCTTGGTTCCGAACGCCCACCCGGACCTTGGATCCGACCAACAACCATTGGTTCCGACTGCCACCCCGGACCTTGGTTCCGATCACCACCCCAGGCATTGGTTCCGACCACAACCCCGGACCTCGGTTCCGACCACCACTCCGGACCTTGGTTCCGACTGACACACCGGACCTTCGTTCCACCGCCACCCCGGACCTTCGTTCCAACCGCCACCCCGGACCTTCGTTCCGACCGCCACCTCGGACATTGGTTCCGACCGCCACCCCGGACATTGATTACGCCCACCACTTCGGCCCTTGGTTCTGACCGCCAACCCGGAACTTGGTTCTGACCGCCACCCCGGTCCTTGGTTCCGAACGCCACCCCAGACTTTGGGTCCGACCGCCACCCCGGCCCTTGATTCCGCCCGCCACCCCGGCCCTTGGTTCCGACCGCCACCCTGGACTTTGGTTCCGACCGCCACCCCAGACCATTGTTCCGACCGCCACCCCGGACCTTGTTTCCGACCGTCCCCCCGGACCTTGGTTCCGACCGCCACCAAGGAAATTGGTTCCGACCGCCAACCCGGACTTTGGTTCCGACCCCCACCCCGGAATTGTTTCCGACCGCCACCCCGGACCTTGGTTCCGACCGCCCTCCCGGACCTTGGTTCCGACCACCACCCCGGACCTTGATTCCGACCACCACCACGGAACGTGGTTCCTAACGCCACACCTGTCCTTGTTTCCGACCGCCACTCCGGACCTTGGTTCAGAACGCCACCCCGGACCGTGGTTCCAACCGCCCCCTGGACCTTGTTTCCGACCGCCACCCAGGACCATGCTACCGCCCACGACCCCGGACCTTCGTTTCGACTGCCAACCCGGACCTTAGTTCCGACCACTACCCCGCACCTTGGTTCCGACCGCCACCCCGGACCTTGTTTCCAAACACCACATCGGACATTGGTTCCAACCGCCCCCCGGACATTGGTTCCACCCGCGACCTCGGACCTTGGTTCCGACCGCCAATCCGGACCTTGGTTCCCACCACCACCCCGGACCTTGGTTCCGACCGCCACCCCAGAACTTGGTTCCGACCGTCACCCCGGACCTTGGGTCCGACGGCCACCCCGTAACTTGGTTCCGACCGCCACCCCGGACCTTGGGTCCGACGGCCACCCCGTAACTTGGTTCCGACCGCCACCCCGGACCTTTGTTCCGAACCCCACCCCGGACCTTGGGTCCGACGGCCACCCCGTAACTTGGTTCCGAACGCCACCCCAGACCTTTGTCCCGACCGCCACCCCAGACCTTGGTTCCAACCCCCACCCCAGAACGTGGTTCCGACCGCCACCACTGACCTTGGTTCCGACCGCCACGCCGGACCTTGGTTCCGACCGCCACCACGGAACTTGGTTCCGACCGCCACCCCGGACCTTGTTTCCAAACACCACATCGGACATTGGTTCCAACCGCCACCCCGGACATTGGTTCCGCCCGCGACCTCGGACCTTGGTTCCGACCGCCAATCCGGACCTTGGTTCCGACCACCACCCCGGACCTTGGTTCCGACCGCCACCCCAGACCTTGGTTCCGACCATCACCCCGGACCATGGGTCCGACGGCCACCCCGTAACTTGGTTCCGACCGCCACCCCGGACCTTTGTTCCGACCGCCACCCCGGACCTTGGGTCCGACGGCCACCCTGTAACTTGGTCCCGAACGCCACCTCAGACCTTTGTCCCGACCGTCACCCCAGACCTTGGTTCCGACCCCCACCCCAGAACGTGGTTCCGACTGCCACCACTGACCTTGGTTCCGACCGCCACGCCGGACCTTGGTTCCGACCGGCACCACGGAACTTGGTTCCGACCGCCACCCCGGACTTTGTTTCCGACCGCCACCCCGGACCTTGGTTCCGACCGCCACCCCGGACCTTTGTTCCGACCGCCACCCCAGAACGTGGTTCCGACCGCCACCCCTGACCTTGGTTCCGACCGCCACGCCGGACCTTGTTTCCGACCGCCCTCCCGGACCTTGGTTCCGACCGCCACCACGGAACATGGTTCCGACCGCCACGCCGGACATTGGCTCCGACCGCCACCCCGGACCTTGGTTCCGACCGCCGCCCCGGACCACGGTTCCGACCGCCGCCCCGGACCTTGGTTCCGACCGCCACCCCGGACCTTCGTTCCGACCGCCACCTCGGACATTGGTTCCCACCGCCACCCCGGACATTGGGTCCGACTGCTACCGCGGACCTTGGGTTCTGACCGCCAACCCGGGCCTTGGTTCCGCCCGCCACCTCGGACATTTGTTCCGAATGCCAACCCGGACCTTGGTACCGACCTCCACCCTGGACCTTGGTTCCAACTGTCACCCCGGACCTTGGTTCCGACCCCCAATGCGGACCTTGGTTCCGACTGCCACCTTGGCTTCTGACCGCCACGCCGGACCTTGGCTCCGACAGCCACCGTGGACCTTGTTTCTGACCGCCACCCTGGAACGTGGTTCCGACTGCCACCCCGGACCTTGGTTCCGGCCGCCTCCCCAGACCATGGTTCCGACTGCCACCCCGGACCTTGGTTCCGACCGCCTCCCCGGACATTGGTTCCGACTGCCACCCTGAACCTTGGTTACGACCGCCCCCCCGGACCTTGGTTCCGACCGCCCCCCCGGACGTTGGTTCCGACTGCCAGACCTGACATTGGTTCCGACCGTCACCTCAGACTTGCTTCCGACCGCCACTCCGGACCTTGGTTCAGAATGCCACCCCGGACCTTGTTTACGACCGCCCCCCCGGACCTTGGTTCCGACCGCCCCCCCGGACCTTGGTTCCGAGCGCCACCCCGGAACGTGGTTCCGACCGCCACCCCGGACCTTGGTTGCGACCGCCACCCCGGACCTTGTTTCCGACTTCCAGCCCGGACCTTGGTTCCGACCGTCACGCCGGACCTTGGTTCCGACCGCCAACCCGGACCTTGAATCCGACCGCCACGCCGGACCTTGGTTCTGACCGCCACCCCGGACCTTGGTTTCGACCGCCACCTCAGACTTGGTTCCGACCGCCACCCCGGACCTTGGTTCCAACCGCCACCCCGGACCTTGGTTCCGACCGCCAACCCGTACCTTGGTTCCCACTGCCACCCCGGACCTTGTTTCCGACCGCCACCCCGGACCATGGTTCCACCCACGACGCCGGACCTTCGTTTCGACCGCCAACCCGGACCTTTGATCCGACCGCCATCCCGGACCTTGGGTCCGACTGCCACCCCAGACCTTGATTCTGCCCGCCACCCCGGCCTTTGGTTCCAACCGCCACCCCGTAACTTCGTTCCGACCGCCACCCCAGGCCTTGGTTCCGACCGCCACCTCGGACCTTGGTTCCCACTGCGACCCCGGACTTTGGTTCCGACCGCCACCCCGGACCTTGGTTCCGACCGCCGCCCTGGACCTTGTTTCCGACCGCCACCCCGGACCTTGGTTCCGACCGCCACCCCGGACCTTGGTTCCGACCACCACCTCGGATGTTGGTTCCGACCGCCACACTGGATATTGGTTCCGACTGCCACTCCGGACCTTGGTTCCGACTGCCAAAGCGGACCTTGGTTCCGAACGCCCACCCGGACCTTGGATCCGACCAACAACCATTGGTTCCGACTGCCACCCCGGACCTTGGTTCCGATCACCACCCCAGGCATTGGTTCCGACCACAACCCCGGACCTCGGTTCCGACCACCACTCCGGACCTTGGTTCCGACTGACACACCGGACCTTCGTTCCACCGCCACCCCGGACCTTCGTTCCAACCGCCACCCCGGACCTTCGTTCCGACCGCCACCTCGGACATTGGTTCCGACCGCCACCCCGGACATTGATTACGCCCACCACTTCGGCCCTTGGTTCTGACCGCCAACCCGGAACTTGGTTCTGACCGCCACCCCGGTCCTTGGTTCCGAACGCCACCCCAGACTTTGGGTCCGACCGCCACCCCGGCCCTTGATTCCGCCCGCCACCCCGGCCCTTGGTTCCGACCGCCACCCTGGACTTTGGTTCCGACCGCCACCCCAGACCATTGTTCCGACCGCCACCCCGGACCTTGTTTCCGACCGTCCCCCCGGACCTTGGTTCCGACCGCCACCAAGGAAATTGGTTCCGACCGCCAACCCGGACTTTGGTTCCGACCCCCACCCCGGAATTGGTTCCGACCGCCACCCCGGACCTTGGTTCCGACCGCCCTCCCGGACCTTGGTTCCGACCACCACCCCGGACCTTGATTCCGACCACCACCACGGAACGTGGTTCCTAACGCCACACCTGTCCTTGTTTCCGACCGCCACTCCGGACCTTGGTTCAGAACGCCACCCCGGACCGTGGTTCCAACCGCCCCCTGGACCTTGTTTCCGACCGCCACCCAGGACCATGCTACCGCCCACGACCCCGGACCTTCGTTTCGACTGCCAACCCGGACCTTAGTTCCGACCACTACCCCGCACCTTGGTTCCGACCGCCACCCCGGACCTTGTTTCCAAACACCACATCGGACATTGGTTCCAACCGCCCCCCGGACATTGGTTCCACCCGCGACCTCGGACCTTGGTTCCGACCGCCAATCCGGACCTTGGTTCCCACCACCACCCCGGACCTTGGTTCCGACCGCCACCCCAGAACTTGGTTCCGACCGTCACCCCGGACCTTGGGTCCGACGGCCACCCCGTAACTTGGTTCCGACCGCCACCCCGGACCTTGGGTCCGACGGCCACCCCGTAACTTGGTTCCGACCGCCACCCCGGACCTTTGTTCCGAACCCCACCCCGGACCTTGGGTCCGACGGCCACCCCGTAACTTGGTTCCGAACGCCACCCCAGACCTTTGTCCCGACCGCCACCCCAGACCTTGGTTCCAACCCCCACCCCAGAACGTGGTTCCGACCGCCACCACTGACCTTGGTTCCGACCGCCACGCCGGACCTTGGTTCCGACCGCCACCACGGAACTTGGTTCCGACCGCCACCCCGGACCTTGGTTCCGACCGCCACCCCGGACCTTGGTTCCGACCGCCACCCCAGAACGTGGTTCCGACCGCCACCCCTGACCTTGGTTCCGACCGCCCTCCCGGACCTTGGTTCCGACAGCCACCACGGAACATGGTTCCGACCGCCACTCCGGACATTGGCTCCGACCGCCACCCCGGACCTTGGTTCCGACCGCCGCCCCGGACCACGGTTCCGACCGCCACCCCGGACCTTGGTTCCGACCGCCACCCCGGACCTTCGTTCCGACCGCCACCTCGGACATTGGTTTCCGACCGCCACCCCGGACATTGGGTCCGACTGCTACCGCGGACCTTGGGTTCTGACAGCCAACCCGGGCCTTGGTTCCGCCCGCCACCTCGGACACTTGTTCCGAATGCCAACCCGGACCTTGGTACCGAGCTCCACCCTGGACCTTGGTTCCAACTGTCACCCCGGACCTTGGTTCCGACCCCCAACCCTGACCTTGGTTCCGACTGCCACCTTGGCTTCTGACCGCCACGCCGGACCTTGGCTCCGACAGCCACCGTGGACCTTGTTTCTGACCGCCACCCTGGAACGTGGTTCCGACTGCCACCCCGGACATTGGTTCCGACTGCCACCCTGAACCTTGGTTGCGACCGCCCCCCCGGACCTTGGTTCCGACCGCCCCCCCGGACGTTGGTTCCGACTGCCAGACCGGACATTGGTTCCGACCGCCACTCCGGACCTTGGTTCAGAACGCCACCCCGGACCTTGTTTACGACCGCCCCCCCGGACCTTGTTTCCGACCGCCCCCCCGGACCTTGGTTCCGACCGCCACCCCGGAACGTGGTTCCGACCGCCACCCCGGACCTTGGTTGCGACCGCCACCCCGGACCTTGTTTCCGACCTCCAGCCCGGACCTTGGTTCCGACCGTCACCCCGGACCTTGGTTCCGACCGCCAACCCGGACCTTGATTCCGACCGCCACGCCGGACCTTTGTTCTGACCGCCACCCCGGACCTTGGTTCCGACCGCCACCTCAGACTTGGTTCCGACCGCCACCCCGGACCTTGGTTCCAACCGCCACCCCAGACCTTGGTTCCGACTGCCACCCCGTACCTTGGTTCCGACTGCCACCCCGGACCTTGGTTCCGACCGCCACGCCGGACATTGGTTCCGACCGCCACCCCGGACCTTGGTTCCGACCGCCACCCCGGAACTTGGTTCCGACCGCCACACCGGACCTTGGTTCCGACCGCCAGCCAGGACCTTGGTTCCGACCGCCACCTCGGGACTTGGTTCCGACCACCACCTCAGACCTTGGATCCGACCGCCACCCCGGACCATGGTTCCGCACATGACCCCGGAACTTTTTTTCGACCGCCAACCCGGACCTTAGTTCCGACGGCCACACCGGACATTGGGTCCGAACGCCACCCCGTAACTTGTTTCCGACCGCCACCCCGGACCTTGCTTCCGACCGCCGCCCCGGACCTTGGTTCCGACCGCCACCCCAGAACGTGGTTCCCACCGTAACCCCGGACCATGCTTCCAAACGCCACCCCGGACCTTGGTTCCGACCGCCCTCCCGGACCTTGGTTCTGACTGCCACCCCGGTCCTTGGTTCCGAACCCGAACCCGGACCTTCGTTCCGACCACTACGCCGGACCTTGGTTGCGACCGCTCCCCCGACCTTGGTTCCAACCGTTAGCGGAGACCTTGTTTCCGACCGCCACCCCGGACCTTGGTTCCGAACGCGACCCCGGACCTTGGTTCCGACTGCCCCCCCCAACCTTGATTCCGAACGCCACCCCGGACCTTGGTTCCGACTGCCACCCCGGACCTTGGTTCCGACCGCCATGGCGGACCTTGGTTCCGACCGCCACCCCGGACCTTGGTTCCGACGGCCACCCCGGAACTTGGTTCCGACCGCCACACCGGACCTTGGTTCCGACCGCCAGCCAGGACCTTGGTTCCGACCGCCACCTCGGGCCTTGGTTCCGACCACCACCTCGGACCTTGGATCCGACCGCCACCTCGGGCCTTGGTTCCGACCACCACCTCGGACCTTGGATCCGACCGCCACCCCGGACCTTGGTTCCGACTGCCACCCCGGACGTTGGTTCCGACCACCCCCCCGGACCTTGGTTGCGACCGCTCCCCGGACCTTGGTTCCGACCACTACGCCGGACCTTGGTTGCGACCGCTCCCCGGACCTTGGTTCCAACCGTTAGCGGAGACCTTGTTCCCTACCGCCAACCTGGACCTTGGTTCCGAACGCAACCCCCGACCTTGGTTCTGACTGCCCCCCGGACCTTGATTACGAAAGCCACCCCGGACCTTTGTTCCGACTGACACCCTGGACCTTGGTTCCGACCGTCCCCCCGGACCTTGGTTCCGACCGCCACCCCGGAACTTGATTCCGACCGCCGCCACAGACCTTGGTTGCGACCGCCACTCCGGACCTTGGTTCCGACCTCCACCCCGGACCTTGGTTCCGACCATCACCCCGGACCTTGGTTCCGACCGCCACCCCGGATTGGATCCGACCGCCACACCGGATCTTGGTTCCGACCGCCGACCCGGACCTTGGTTCCGACCTCCACCCTGGACCTTGGTTCCGACCGTCACCCTGGACCTTGGTTCCGACCGCCACCCCGGATTGGTTCCGACCGCCACCCCGGACCTTGGTTCCGACTGCCACCTTGGGTTCTGACCGCCACGCCGGACCTTGGTTCCGACCGCCAACTCGGACCTTGGTTCTGACTGTCACTCCGGACCTTGGTTCCGACTGACACTCCGGAGCGTGGTTCCGACCGCCACCCCTGACATTTGTTCCGACCGCCACTCCGGACCTTGGTTCCGACCGCCACCCCGTACCTTGGTTCCGAGCGCCACCCAGGACCTTGGTTCCGAACGCCACCTCGGATTTTGGTTCCGACCACCACCTCGGAACTTGGTTCCGAACGCCACCCAGGACCATGGTTCCGCCCATGACCCCGGAACTTTTTTTCGACCGCCAACCCGCACCTTAGTTCCGACCGCCACCCCGGACCTTGTTTCCGACCGGCAACCCGGACCTTGGTTCCGACCGCCACCCCAGAACGTGGTTCCCACCGTCACCCCGGACCGTGGTTCCAAACGCCACCCCGGACCTTGGTTCCGACCGCCCTCCCGGACCTTGGTTCCGACCGCCACCCCGGACCTTGTTTCCGAACCCGGACCTTCGTTCCGACCACTACGCCGGACCTTGGTTGCGACCGCTCCCCCGACCTTGGTTCCAACCGTTAGCGGAGACCTTGTTTCCGACCGCCACCCCAGACCTTGGTTCCGAACGCGACCCCGGACCTTGGTTCCAACTGCCCCCCCCAACCTTGATTCCGAACGCCACCCCGGACCTTGGTTCCGACCTACACCCCGGACGTTGGTTCCGACCGCCCCCCCGGACCTTGGTTGCGACCGCTCCCCGGACCTTGGTTCCGACTGCACACCCGGACCATGTTTCCGCACGCCACCCCGGACCTTGGTTCCGACCTACACCCCGGACGTTGGTTCCGACCGCCCCCCCGGACCTTGGTTCCGAACGCGACCCCGGACCTTGGTTCCAACTGCCCCCCCCAACCTTGATTCCGAACGCCACCCCGGACCTTGGTTCCGACCTACACCCCGGACGTTGGTTCCGACCGCCCCCCCGGACCTTGGTTGCGACCGCTCCCCGGACCTTGGTTCCGACTGCACACCCGGACCATGTTTCCGCACGCCACCCCGGACCTTGGTTCCGACTGGCACCCCGGACCTTGGTTCCGACTGCCACCCTGGACCCTGGTTCCGACTGCCACCCCAGAACTTCGTTCCGACCGCCTCCCCGGACCTTGGTTCCGACCTCCACCCCTGACCTTGGTTCCGACCGTCACCCCGGACCTTGGTTCCGACCCCCAAAACGGACCTTGGTTCCGACTGCCACCTTGGCTTCTGACCGCCACGCCGGACGTTGGCTCCGACCACCACCTCGGACCTTGGTTCCGACCGCCACCCTGGAACGTGGCTCCGACTGCCACCCTGGACCTTGGTTCCGACAGCTACCCCGGACCTTGGTTCCGACCGCCTCCCCGCACCTTGGTTCCGACTGCCACCCTGAACCTTGGTTACGACCGCCCCCCCGGACCTTGGTTCCGACCGCCCCCCCGGATCTTGGTTCCGACTGCCAAACCTGACCTTGTTTCCGACCGCCACTCCGGACCTTGGTTCAGAACGCCACCCCGGACCTTGTTTCCAAACACCACATCGGACATTGGTTCCAACCGCCCCCCGGACATTGGTTCCACCCGCGACCTCGGACCTTGGTTCCGACCGCCAATCCGGACCTTGGTTCCCACCACCACCCCGGACCTTGGTTCCGACCGCCACCCCAGAACTTGGTTCCGACCGTCACCACGGACCTTGGGTCCGACGGCCACCCCGTAACTTGGTTCCGACCGCCACCCCGGACCTTGGGTCCGACGGCCACCCCGTAACTTGGTTCCGACCGCCACCCCGGACCTTTGTTCCGAACCCCACCCCGGACCTTGGGTCCGACGGCCACCCCGTAACTTGGTTCCGAACGCCACCCCAGACCTTTGTCCCGACCGCCACCCCAGACCTTGGTTCCAACCCCCACCCCAGAACGTGGTTCCGACCGCCACCACTGACCTTGGTTCCGACCGCCACGCCGGACCTTGGTTCCGACCGCCACCACGGAACTTGGTTCCGACCGCCACCCCGGACCTTGGTTCCGACCGCCACCCCGGACCTTGGTTCCGACCGCCACCCCAGAACGTGGTTCCGACCGCCACCCCTGACCTTGGTTCCGACCGCCCTCCCGGACCTTGGTTCCGACAGCCACCACGGAACATGGTTCCGACCGCCACTCCGGACATTGGCTCCGACCGCCACCCCGGACCTTGGTTCCGACCGCCGCCCCGGACCACGGTTCCGACCGCCACCCCGGACCTTGGTTCCGACCGCCACCCCGGACCTTCGTTCCGACCGCCACCTCGGACATTGGTTCCGACCGCCACCCCGGACATTGGGTCCGACTGCTACCGCGGACCTTGGGTTCTGACCGCCAACCCGGGCCTTGGTTCCGCCCGCCACCTCGGACATTTGTTCCGAATGCCAACCCGGACCTTGGGACCGAGCTCCACCCTGGACCTTGGTTCCAACTGTCACCCCGGACCTTGGTTCCGACCCCCAACCCTGACCTTGGTTCCGACTGCCACCTTGGCTTCTGACCGCCACGCCGGACCTTGGCTCCGACAGCCACCGTGGACCTTGTTTCTGACCGCCACCCTGGAACGTGGTTCCGACTGCCACCCCGGACATTGGTTCCGACTGCCACCCTGAACCTTGGTTGCGACCGCCCCCCCGGACCTTGGTTCCGACCGCCCCCCCGGACGTTGGTTCCGACTGCCAGACCGGACATTGGTTCCGACCGCCACTCCGGACCTTGGTTCAGAACGCCACCCCGGACCTTGTTTACGACCGCCCCCCCGGACCTTGTTTCCGACCGCCCCCCCGGACCTTGGTTCCGACCGTCACCCCGGACCTTGGTTCCGACCGCCAACCCGGACCTTGATTCCGACCGCCACGCCGGACCTTGGTTCTGACCGCCACCCCGGACCTTGGTTCCGACCGCCACCTCAGACTTGGTTCCGACCGCCACCCCGGACCTTGGTTCCAACCGCCACCCCAGACCTTGGTTCCGACTGCCACCCCGTACCTTGGTTCCGACTGCCACCCCGGACCTTGGTTCCGACCGCCACGCCGGACATTGGTTCCGACCGCCACCCCGGACCTTGGTTCCGACCGCCACCCCGGAACTTGGTTCCGACCGCCACACTGGACCTTGGTTCCGACCGCCAGCCAGGACCTTGGTTCCGACCGCCACCTCGGGACTTGGTTCCGACCACCACCTCAGACCTTGGATCCGACCGCCACCCCGGACCATGGTTCCGCCCATGACCCCGGAACTTTTTTTCGACCGCCAACCCGGACCTTAGTTCCGACGGCCACACCGGACATTGGGTCCGAACGCCACCCCGTAACTTGTTTCCGACCGCCACCCCGGACCTTGTTTCCGACCGCCGCCCCGGACCTTGGTTCCGACCGCCACCCCAGAACGTGGTTCCCACCGTAACCCCGGACCATGCTTCCAAACGCCACCCCGGACCTTGGTTCCGACCGCCCTCCCGGACCTTGGTTCTGACTGCCACCCCGGTCCTTGGTTCCGAACCCGAACCCGGACCTTCGTTCCGACCACTACGCCGGACCTTGGTTGCGACCGCTCCCCCGACCTTGGTTCCAACCGTTAGCGGAGACCTTGTTTCCGACCGCCACCCCGGACCTTGGTTCCGAACGCGACCCTGGACCTTGGTTCCGACTGCCCCCCCCAACCTTGATTCCGAACGCCACCCCGGACCTTGGTTCCGACTGCCACCCCGGACCTTGGTTCCGACCGCCATGGCGGACCTTGGTTCCGACCGCCACCCCGGACCTTGGTTCCGACGGCCACCCCGGAACTTGGTTCCGACCGCCACACCGGACCTTGGTTCCGACCGCCAGCCAGGACCTTGGTTCCGACCGCCACCTCGGGCCTTGGTTCCGACCACCACCTCGGACCTTGGATCCGACCGCCACCTCGGGCCTTGGTTCCGACCACCACCTCGGACCTTGGATCCGACCGCCACCCCGGACCTTGGTTCCGACTGCCACCCCGGACGTTGGTTCCGACCACCCCCCCGGACCTTGGTTGCGACCGCTCCCCGGACCTTGGTTCCGACCACTACGCCGGACCTTGGTTGCGACCGCTCCCCGGACCTTGGTTCCAACCGTTAGCGGAGACCTTGTTCCCTACCGCCAACCTGGACCTTGGTTCCGAACGCAACCCCCGACCTTGGTTCTGACTGCCCCCCGGACCTTGATTACGAAAGCCACCCCGGACCTTTGTTCCGACTGACGCCCTGGACCTTGGTTCCGACCGTCCCCCCGGACCTTGGTTCCGACCGCCACCCCGGAACTTGATTCCGACCGCCGCCACAGACCTTGGTTGCGACCGCCACTCCGGACCTTGGTTCCGACCTCCACCCCGGACCTTGGTTCCGACCATCACCCCGGACCTTGGTTCCGACCGCCACCCCGGATTGGATCCGACCGCCACACCGGATCTTGGTTCCGACCGCCGACCCGGACCTTGGTTCCGACCTCCACCCCGGGCCTTGGTTCCGACCGTCACCCTGGACCTTGGTTCCGACCGCCACCCCGGATTGGTTCCGACCGCCACCCCGGACCTTGGTTCCGACTGCCACCTTGGGTTCTGACCGCCACGCCGGACCTTGGTTCCGACCGCCAACTCGGACCTTGGTTCTGACTGTCACTCCGGACCTTGGTTCCGACCGACACTCCGGAGCGTGGTTCCGACCGCCACCCCTGACATTTGTTCCGACCGCCACTCCGGACCTTGGTTCCGACCGCCACCCCGTACCTTGGTTCCGAGCGCCACCCAGGACCTTGGTTCCGAACGCCACCTCGGATTTTGGTTCCGACCACCACCTCGGAACTTGGTTCCGAACGCCACCCAGGACCATGGTTCCGCCCATGACCCCGGAACTTTTTTTCGACCGCCAACCCGCCCCTTAGTTCCGACCGCCACCCCGGACCTTGTTTCCGACCGGCAACCCGGACCTTGGTTCCGACCGCCACCCCAGAACGTGGTTCCCACCGTCACCCCGGACCGTGGTTCCAAACGCCACCCCGGACCTTGGTTCCGACCGCCCTCCCGGACCTTGGTTCCGACCGCCACCCCGGACCTTGTTTCCGAACCCGGACCTTCGTTCCGACCACTACGCCGGACCTTGGTTGCGACCGCTCCCCCGACCTTGGTTCCAACCGTTAGCGGAGACCTTGTTTCCGACCGCCACCCCAGACCTTGGTTCCGATCGCGACCCCGGACCTTGGTTCCAACTGCCCCCCCCAACCTTGATTCCGAACGCCACCCCGGACCTTGGTTCCGACCTACACCCCGGACGTTGGTTCCGACCGCCCCCCCGGACCTTGGTTGCGACCGCTCCCCGGACCTTGGTTCCGACTGCACACCCGGACCATGTTTCCGCACGCCACCCCGGACCTTGGTTCCGACCTACACCCCGGACGTTGGTTCCGACCGCCCCCCCGGACCTTGGTTCCGAACGCGACCCCGGACCTTGGTTCCAACTGCCCCCCCCAACCTTGATTCCGAACGCCACCCCGGACCTTGGTTCCGACCTACACCCCGGACGTTGGTTCCGACCGCCCCCCCCGACCTTGGTTGCGACCGCTCCCCGGACCTTGGTTCCGACTGCACACCCGGACCATGTTTCCGCACGCCACCCCGGACCTTGGTTCCGACTGCCACCCCGGACCTTGGTTCCGACTGCCACCCTGGACCCTGGTTCCGACTGCCACCCCAGAACTTCGTTCCGACCGCCTCCCCGGACCTTGGTTCCGACCTCGACCCCTGACCTTGGTTCCGACCGTCACCCCGGACCTTGGTTCCGACCCCCAAAACGGACCTTGGTTCCGACTGCCACCTTGGCTTCTGACCGCCACGCCGGACGTTGGCTCCGACCACCACCTCGGACCTTGGTTCCGACCGCCACCCTGGAACGTGGCTCCGACTGCCACCCTGGACCTTGGTTCCGACAGCAACCCCGGACCTTGGTTCCGACCGCCTCCCGCACCTTGGTTCCGACTGCCACCCTGAACCTTGGTTACGACCGCCCCCCCGGACCTTGGTTCCGACCGCCCCCCCGGATCTTGGTTCCGACTGCCAAACCTGACCTTGTTTCCGACCGCCACTCCGGACCTTGGTTCAGAACGCCACCCCGGACCATGTTTACGATGCCCCCCCGGACCTTGGTTCCGACCGCCCCCCCGGAACTTGGTTCCGACCGCGACCCCGGAACGTGGTTCCGACAGCCACCCCGGACCTTGGTTCCGACCACCACCTCGGACCTTGGTTCCAACCGTCACCCCGGACCATGGTTCCGCCCATGACCCCGGAACCTTTTTTCGACCGCCAACCCAGACCTTAGTTCCGACCGCCACCCCGGACATTGGGTCCGACCGCCACCCAGTACCTTGGTTCCAACTGCCACCCCGGACCTTGGTTCCGACCGCCACGCCGGACCTTGGTTCCGACCGCCACCCTGGAACATGGTTCCGACCGCCGCCCCGGACCTTGGTTCCGAACGCCACCCCGGACCTTGGTTCCGACCTACACCCCGGACGTTGGTTCTGACCGCCCCCACGGACGTTGGTTGCGACCGCCACCCAGGACCTTTGTTCCGAACGCCACCTCGGACCTTGGTTCCGATCACCACCTCGGACCTTGGTTCCGACCGCCACCCCGGATCATGGTTCCGCCCATGACCCCGGAACTTTTTTTCAACCGCCAACCCGGACCTTAGTTCCGACTGCCACCCCGGACATTGGGTCCGACCTCCACCCCGTAACTTGGTTCCGACCGCCACCCCGGACCTTGTTTCCGACCGCCACCCCGGACCTTGGATCCGACCGCCACCCCAGAACGTGGTTCCAAACGCCACCCCGGACCATGGTTCCGACCGCCCTCCCGGACCTTTGTTCCGACCGCCACCCCGGACCTTGGTTCCGAACCCGAACCCGGACCTTCGTTCCGACCACTACGGCGGACCTTGGTTGCGACCGCTCCCCCGACCTTGGTTCCAACCGTTAGCGGAGACCTTGTTTCCGACCGCCACCCCAGACCTTGGTTCCGAACGCGACCCCGGACCTTGGTTCCGACTGCCCCCCCCCATCATTGATTCCGAACGCCACCCCGGACCTTGGTTCCGACCTACACCCCGGACTTGGTTCCGACCGCCCCCCCGGACCTTGGTTGCGACCGCTCCCCGGACCTTGGTTCCGACCACTACGCCGGACCTTGTTTGCGACTGCTCCCCGGACCTTGGTTCCAACCGTTATTGGAGACTTTGTTTCCTACTGCCAACCTGGACATTGGTTCCGAACGCGACCCCGGACCTTGGTTCCGACTGCCCCCCCGGACCTTGATTCCGAAAGCCACCCCGGACCTTTGTTCCGACTGACACCCCGGACCTTGGTTCCGACCGCCCCCCCAGACCTTGGTTCCGACCGCCACCCCGGAACTTGGTTCCGACCGCCGCCACGGACCTTGGTTGCGACCGCTACCCCGGACCTTGGTTCCGACCTCCTCACCAGACGTTGGTTCCGACCATCACCCTGGACCTTTGTTCCGACCGCCACCCCGGATTGGATCCGACCGCCACCCCGGATCTTGGTTCCGACCGTCACCCCGGACCTTGGTTCCGACCGGCACCCCGGATTGGTTCCGACCGCCACCCCGGACCTTGGTTCCGACTGCCACCTTGGGTTCTGACCGCCACGCCGGACCTTGGTTCCGACCGCCAACTCGGACCTTGGTTCTGACTGTCACTCCGGACCTTGGTTCCGTCCGCCACTCCGGAGCGTCGCTCCGACCGCCACCCCTGACATTTGTTCCGACCGCCACACCGGACCTTGTTTCCGACCACCACCCCAGTCATTGGTTCCGACCACAACCCCGGACCTTGTGTCCGAACGCCACCCTGGACCTTGGTTCCGACCGCCTTCCCGGACCTTGGTTCCGACTGCCACCCTGAACCTTGGTTACGACCGCCCCCCGGACCTTTGTTCCGACCACCCCCCCGGATCTTGGTTCCGACTGCCAAACCTGACCTTGTTTCCGACCGCCACTCCGGACCTTGGTTCAGAACGCCACCCCGGACCTTGTTTACGACGCCCCCCCGGACCTTGGTTCCGACCGCCCCCCCGGACCTTGGTTCCGACTGCCACCCCGGAACGTGGTTCCGACCGCCACCCCGGACCTTGGTTCCGACCGCCACCCCGGAACTTTTTTTCTACCGCCAACCCGGACCTTAGTTCCAACCGCCACCCCGGAAATTGGGTCCGACCGCCACCCCGTAACTTGGTTCCGACCGCCACCCCGGACCTTGGTTCCGACCGCCACCCCGGACCTTGGTTCCGACCGCCACCCCGGACCTTGTTTCCGACCGCCACCCCGTACCTT